>NC_136909.1:13960822-14050822 GCF_949606895.1 Notothenia rossii | reverse complement strand
TGGGGTAAAGGCATACAGATAGTCTTTGTATTGAGGGTTGTGCAATAAAGAGAACAATACTGATATACAACCTTTGTCAAACGTGCACTCTTACTGAGAAGTGGCTGAAGTGTTTCAGGGCTGTGATGATGAACAATGTGTTTTTTTGTTGCTGTAGCACTCACATTGACCTGGCTGCCAGAGATGATGGGGGCATTTTAGAGAACTTCAGTATATGCAGTGGTGACACAAAATAAATAATTCACGAGACAATTACCCAACAGTGGAACTGAAATATGTATGAGGAAACCCTTGAGCCAGGCTGGTTGAAGGAATTACAACAATATTTCCGAAGAGCTATTTCGGAGCCCCTTTACTGCACATTCTGGGAAAGTTTTACTGCAAAAAGTGAGGAGCAGTACCAAGGTAGTCACACAAACGTTTCTTGAGCAGTGTGAAAAAAAAGCAAAGGCTAATGCTGGTATGTAAACTGTATTCAGGAGACTAGTAGACCAATTGTGGTTATTCTTTTTACTGTTTTTTAATTTTTACTTCCTTTTAAAATGACATTTTTTTGTATAAACGTATTAAAGATGTGTACACACGTATAATGCAGTGATTCACATCTCCAAAAAAATCCAAAGATTAATTCTACTTATGCAATAATCATTGCAAAAGGTTGTTTAAATCATTCCAGCTTGTAGCAGAGTTTCGGTTTGATGTTACATGTCTCTTAATCTGCCCATATGCTTCTATAACAACAGATTTTCACTGGCACTTGAACCCACCATACTGCTGAGCAAATCAATTTATATTTCAAGACATTGTATGTGACCTTTGAGTTTTGCATGTATTAAATAATAATCTTTTCTTTTTTTTTTACGACATGCTTCATATTATTTCCGACAAAAATTAAGATGAATTCAGGATGCAAAAAATCATTTATTTCCCTTCATCTTCGTCAACCAGGCAAACCTGTTGCAGGATCAGTGGGTGGGATCAATATATGCCTCTCCTGACACTTTCATAATTGATAGTCTGATCAGTGATAGTCTTTCATCCACTGATGTCCTCTTATTGAGCAGCTTGTGAGTTAGTTTAGTTAATTAAGTGCTGTGCCCCTATCAGACCAGTAGAGGCCAGCGCACATTAATCTTTTTGCTTTCATTGAGCGGAAGTATTCTGGGAGATTCAACTTAATTTATCATCACTGTTATTCATTATCCTGTCATTACTGCTTTAGTTGTTGACACAGATAATGAAAAGTGTATTTAGTTTATGTAATTTACGGTCAGTTTGATTTATTATAGTTTTGTGAATTAGTTGTCACACACAGGAAAAGGCCTACATTTCGAATCCCACAATTGGTGCTTTTGAGTGGAGTTAACGTATTCTCCCAGTGAGGGTTCACTCCATGGTGCAGTTTAGGTTTAGGGGAAATTCTAAATTATAGGTGTTAATATGGGTATTAGTGTGTATAGTTTCCTGTTTGTATTACTTTTTACCCCACCTCTTGCACAATATGAGGTGGGGGACTCCAGCCCCCCTGGCCCTGAATAGAATGAGCTGGCTCAGATGATGGATGGTGCATGGTTATGCTTTTGCATGTTGTATCGAAAGAGAAACATAAATAAGAATCGTCTGGCAACTTTCCCAACACCTGGTATTCAACACATTCTACAGCAGAATGTTGTTAGCACAATATCTGCAGGCTGACATTAGATTCAATGTACAGTATGTGCCAGTCTTCGTTCCTGATAAATCAGTAAACAGCAGCCCTTTCCAACACAAATGTACAAATGTGCCCCTGCTGTGCGTCACGTGAAAGCTCTGTAAGCCATCAGAACACCAGTGTAGGTACTAGTTCCAGCATATGCTGCATGCATGTGAGTTTGTACAGGAAGCTCCAAAGGAAAAAACTGCACAGCATGTGAGCAACCACAGCAGTCAAAGTAACTTACGGAAACAGTTAGTCAGACAATATAGATATAGTGTATACGATAAGTCTGTCGTCAGTTTGCACTGCACACAATCTGTCGGTAAATACCTTGGCAATGGGCAGAGACCATTTGTTGGAAGGGGAAGCAATGAGCCAGGAAGAGCTTGGATGTGAGGTTTGAATTGCGGACACTATGTTTTATTTTAAGAATGATTTGATCTTTACTTGTTTTATTCTTTCCGGGCTCTGTTCTTATAAAGATAAATATTCCCACAGAACATGATCAGATAAAGACAAATCTCAGGTGTCCCTCCAAAGCAGCCCTAAATGCACGAGGAAGCATATGGGACCCCTCAGAAATAAGTGGTTCCAAATGTTTTTTCCCCCAATTTTGTAACAATGGATCAGTGTTGAGCAGAGTACCTCTCAGCAGCACAGCAGAGCAGCGGTTGTTTCTTAAGATGTGTTCCAAGCCAACAAATCTTGAAAGCAAAAGAAACCTCCCCCATCATCAATTAGTTGGCATCAATACGCTTCCAATGCAATGCAAAACATATGGAAGGCACACATTGTTCGGAAAATCCTTTATTTGGTTTAGGTTTAGTTTTTACTTTTTGCTTATTGATTGAATGTTTTTTAAATCAATGAATCAACACAGTCATATTTTCAACAGAAGTGTCACATCATCATCATCATCAACTTTATTGGAAGAGACTCTAGGTCCATTTTTTAAAAGACATACAACACTCAACTATAAATATAAATATATATCGTAGTCCGTGTGCAATATACACGTTTACATTTTCACACACTGTCAATGTTATCACCCGCTTCTCCCTAATATGTTTGTCACTGGAAATGTTGCTTATTTCTGTCTCGTGGAGGTTCTTATAGGATTTTCTTTATTAACGTGTCCCTGCCTCGATTTAATTTGTTGCTTCATACATTAGTAATTTTCTAATATTTTGAGTGACTTTAATATTTAAATTGCTCTTAAATTTACAATGTCAAATGTATTCAAGGGCTAATTTTCATATATCTGTATCCATAGGTCACCATCTCTTTTTAAGTTCAATTTCCTCTGCTAAGTGGATGCACATTAACAATAGAACCGCCAGAGATTTTTATACCTAAAACCGCCACCGGGGTCAAATTGACCCGGCATTAGAATGCATTGATTTTCAAGGTAAAAGTATTGTTTTAAAGCCCTGAATGGCAGGACTGCTTGATTACGTAATCTTGCTGAGTCCTACTGGGGTCCACTTGTTTCTGAAAGCGAATCTGGGCCTCCCTCAAAGCTAAGCAGCTCATGCTGAGAGTGACTCAGAAAAGACTGACACAGCAATGACCTCAGTCTCTGCTGATTCATATATGTTACACTCAAGACACTGTGATCCGTTTCCTGCGCTCACTCGCTGTGCAAGGAGGTTTCTTTTCACTCTCTGTGGTATTTGTGATAATAATCAAAACATCAACTAGGTCAGTGGGTCCATTTCAGCTCTTTTTCTATATGTGAGGTGGAATATCTATAGCATGGATACATAATAACAGCACAGAGCAGCCAACTTTGTGACTGTTAATTTCCCATGCAGTTAAATGTCTAGGGAGAGGAGTACACTATACAATGAGCTGGGTTGTGTTAGTGAGGCTGTTGAGGGGAGGGTGACATACTTGCAAAAAGGATCCTGTTGACATGACTACAGCATTACGAAAGTAGTCAAGGGTCAACCTAAAGCATAAATTAATACATCTGACCATATAGTTCACTAGCACGAGATCAACAGAACTTTTTTAATTATTTAATTATGAAAGCATTATTGGTGCAGTATAAAGTCTTGAAACTCTCCTGTAGTTCTTGTCACATTAACACACCCTGAAAACACAGGAAATTGCTCTTGATGTCAATCTATATCATGCTTCTCTGACTGTTTGTGACAGGTTACCACTGCTGCGGTCGGTGTTGTGCACTCAAACTTTAAACCATTTGACATACATCACGTTAAACCCTTCACATGCTGTATTGGTAGCTTGTGGAGGTGTTGAAATGCCTTGGTTAGAAAAAAACAACTAAGCACTGCTCAAGTGCTAACCTCAAACGACACAAGAATGTCAGCTTTTACCAAACGATTAACAGGATGCATGTTGTCTTTCTGGACCCACTGACATGATGGTAACCATAAAACATCATCAGAGTTTCCATAGTGTGTGAGATGCTGTGCAGCCTGTTACCATTACTAACAAGACAGATGACAGCAACAAGCATTAATAGCTCTCTGTTTCTGTTATACATTTTATCAAGGATGCATTTAACATGGAGCCTGCACACGTTGTTACTGAAATATTTGTTTTTGTCACAATACCACATGCTGTTGGGAAAAGCGGAGGAATTGATTGGAAAGAACCTGATGTTCAGAAGCCAATATGTTTTATTGTCCAACAGAGACTACAGCATGCATGTGATCAAATCCAAGTGAGTTACGTTCTAAAAAGTATTCACCTACGGAGGACAATATCCATATCAACATGAAGGCTGTACTTAAAATCTTCGCTTTGAACAGGATTTATACTTTAATGAATACCAAGATTATTAAAACATGAGATCAGCATCTTTCTCTGAACACCACAGGGTAGCAACTAACAAGAAGCAAGATATAAAGGTGAACATGGCCAGAGAAAATGACGCTAACAAGGAACCGACTGCACGGCTGGAGGTAGTGGACAGATGATGGGAGCAGTGAATTGGGTAACAGCTGGTCTGGGAACATTCCCAACACATCAGTATTACAAGGCCAAAAGGAAACAGAGGTGAAGACAGCGCTGGAGTAGGAAAGCTCATGGAAACACTCCGGGGGCCGAAAAGTGACGTGGACTTACTGACAGGTCAAACCACTGTTCCTCATCTAGGAAATGCATGATGTCCTCTCCAACCCATGGGACCTCTTCACCGTGTAAAGCAGAATCTCTGTGTTGTGCACAAAGGAAAGACCGTCGAAAAGCACATACTGAGCTTCTAATTCAGCCTATTAATTGGGTTGCTATAATCAAATTGACTTGGGTTGGTCTTGGCCTATTGCAATCAAAATGTGTTGGAGTGCTAGCCAATAGAAGCACAAGTGTTACATAGTGATGTCATTGTGTTACCTACATAAACAAAGGAGACCAATCGAGGCATTTAAGGAAAGGGGGGAGTGTGTGGGAGAGAACGTTTTGGATTTTAGCCTTTGCAGATCATTTACATGCAAAAAAACATACCACACTACAGGAAAAGAAAAACCCCAAAAAGCATAATAGGGACTCTTTAATTTGGTTTTACTGGTTTGGGTGCATCTGGTTTACTATACAATACGGATGAGAGATTGTAATTTGTGAGCACAAAGTCGACCTCCACCCATCTTTCCACACACCAAAGGTTATGGTTTCACAGTGGTACTTTGAAGTGAACTGTTGGGGCTCTGGCCCATTGTATATACCATCACAACACAAAGAATGTTACTGTTCCACACATGGGTCTTCAAGTTTTTTATTAGTTCTCCAATTTTTTCCCATGAAAAGCTGTTGAAGTGGAATGTGCTGCAGAGTCACTGCATGCGAGGTAAACATGGAGGTACACAGGGATCTCCCCATGATCCCTAACAAGATTGTTTGTCACTATTGACGTCACTATTTGTATTACATACACTTTATGGGAGTGCAATGATGGTGGTCCATTGTCAGACCCTCACAAAGGAGCCCTAACATGTTGCAATGATGCTGTTTTTCTCTAGCCATAAACCGACTTTTGTTTAGTGAATGGTGTGGTCCTTCTAAGTGAAGTAAATAATTACAACAGATGTCGAGCGACTCTATTTGCTTAGTTGCATGCAGTCAACAGGAGCAGCTGACACATGTAGTGCATATTTTGGAGAAGTCAGAACATTGTGGAACATGCAGATAGGCAGAAAAACATGCGTTATGTAGCAGGATCAGGTTATGAGTTAAATCCAAGATACTTTTTCTTCTTTGTCAGAATTGGAAAAAATCTTACCAGACATTAATTCAAAGCATTTCTGGGGGGAAATAATACATTTTAGGCAATCTTACTGTTCAGAACAAGCCCTCTCTTTATACCCTCATTGTTCTTATTGCCCTCCTCTGTAGGCCACATGTGGAAGCTATTTCCTGATGCTGTAGACCCCGGAAGAAGGGAAGCAGCAAGGGGCAGCTGCACATCACTGTTAAAATGGCTTTACTGTCAGCCTGTCTGATTCAGAAAAGCCATACACTAGCCAAAGCGGTAAAACGGTTTCAAAGCCATGACAGGAGTGAATGAAGAGACTTTTGTATTCAAGACCCAGTGATTCATGTGTCCATTTTGTAACTCCCTTTACCCCCTTGTATGTTCTGTAGGATGTCTTCGTGATTCAGAGCTTTTATTTAAAAATGGCGCTGTTTTTAAAATGATGATCAACACAAAGGCAAGGGAGGAGGAGAAGTATAAGGGAGTGTGTTATGTTTAGTGGTATAGAAGAAAAAAGGCGTAAGGGGGCAAGGGTGAATGAGTGAATGGGAAAATAATGGGCATGACAATAATATCCCACAGCTCTGCTATAAAGAAAAAGTTGTTACTTTGCCCAGAACACAACAGTGTTGGACAGCTTTGTCTGAATTTTTTAGACCTGATTGCAGAACAACTCTAGATGATATCTACAGTTCTGTATTATTGCTTGCACTTACTTACTTTCTTTCTTTTTAAATAAAAACAAAATCCTTTGCTTAGCACAGAGGGATACATCTTTGATCTTTCCGACTGGAATCAATTCCAGTTTTTATTTTGTTGAATTATGTGGGGAAACAATGGAACATTATGTAGAAGAAGGTTATGCCAGTGCTACAGGATATAGGAGAACAGATAACAACATTTAACGGTCTCTATACAACCCACATGTTTATTAAGTGGTTGCAAATTTCTAGAAAAATAAGAACAGCTGGGCTTTGTACCCATCACTGTCGCTGAACCCATTTGAGGTTTGAGGGGTGGTCTCAAACCTATAGACCTTCCTGTCTATACAGAATTGTAGGGTGGTCCACAAACCTTGTCCCCCCCACCATTGGTCAACCCCTTGTCATCGCTTAAAATCACTACCATTGATATAGTGTTTACATTGCAGCATTAACAGAAACAACTGGAGTAAGACAAACTTGTTTTGTAAGTGCTAAGATGGATGTTTTAAGGATACACCAAGGAATTTCAGGAGTTGATATCCACACGATTTATCAAATCCCTGTTAAGTCATTTATTATGGTGGGTGGAGTGAGTTAAAAGACATACAATAATAAAAACAACTTGGATTTATAAAGCGCCTTTCTTTTAAACAGCATAAAAGTCGATTCATATTGCTTTTGTTAATGTTGATTCTTAAAAACTGTTTATAAACACTTTATAGTCTGTCGTGTTGTGTAAAGTACGTCAAAGTATGAATCATTGACCTTAAACCATCATACTTAACCTTGGAGTGTGATCACAGCCGCACAGTTTGCTTCAAATAAAACACAGCAGACCATGTGCCTCCTGAGAGACTGGGAACAGCTCCAGCTTCGCAATGAAACCATTAATGAGAGAAAGTCAAAGTGAAGCATCAGTTTAAAATGTATAATCATAATCTTTGATGTTTTTCTTCTTCTACTTCTTCTTCTTCTTCTTATACCTCTGCTTTTTATACTTCTTCTTCTCATTATTCTATTCATGTACAGCAGTACAGACAAGAGAAGAGGATGGAACAAATTCATGCCTCTCTCATTTCGGCACTCTTTTCACAGTGCTTCCTGTTACACAAAGGATCCTCTGTGAGAGGAGATGTTTTGTGGCAGGGGAGGGGGTGAGCGGGGAGTTGGGTTTAGTCCAATGGGTGGAACTGTGTTGGATGGCGTTGAACTGCCGGCTAAAAGGATTATCAAAAACTCTACACCCCTGAATCAGAATCAAATCAAAATGCTGCCCTGGGACTGTCGTCCGTGTTGATGTTCGGCCCAGATTATCTGGTAATGTGAGGAGTTTAAAGATCCAGTCATACATCTCCTGTCATGTTTGATATGTACAGGTTAAAAGCTGGAAGATTATGTCAGCAGCATATGGTATCTACAACTTAAACTGTAGGGAGATCTACTACGTTACTTGACATCGCACATGTTTGTCCAGCTGTTCTGTAAAATGAATTCTTTATCACTAAACATTTTACGGTTAACTGACAGTTTTAAGTGTGTGTGTGTGATTTTGTTAAGTCAGAGTTGCTTTAACTGTCTCATATGGTTTAAGCATCTTTTAGCCTTTATCCCGCTTTTCTTGTTTTGCCAGCATCTGTTTCCAGTTTGCAAATAGATGCAAAAGCTCACTTTTAAGGTTAAAAGTGAAATGTAAACAGAATGATTGAAGTTGATATCTGCCTTCTTTCCACAGTGCCAGGTGGCTCAGAGTCCCCGCCCGTGTCCTTGGCCAGAGCTCCGGTTAGGACCCTGAAGTCTTGCAGAATTTTATGGCTCCTTAAATCAATCATGAATACAGATCCGGTGTTAAACCTCCCAAAATGTTTGCATAGTCATCAGGGCCGCCTCAATAATTTCAAACATGTTGATATTTAGGAGTTCAAACCTGCATGATTACGTCAAAGCTTTTCTAGTGGGACCACAGCAGGTGATGGTGTGGCATATTAGCATTGTACTGTTGACATATATTAAAACTGACAGTTAAAATCTCAACTCCACTCTGGTTGAAAAATACACCCTGTCTCCCAAACCATTCACTCAACCAGACTCTTTTAGACTCCTGTTTTGTTTTTTCTCACTGCAAAGCTATAAAAAAGCAAATTGTTACAACATGTCTAAACATGTCTCTTTTGTGTTTGAATTGGCTAAACCAAGATATCCTGCTTGGTATTGCATTGTTCCCATGAGGAGAATTTAAAGAGCCATTTTATACATTTAAGATAATTAAATCCGACTGAGAGAGTGAGCAATTTTCTGTAAGTCAACAGAAGCGTGCTGAATAATCTTCTCCTTCAAAAGCTAAAAGAGCAGCATTTGAGCATGTTTTATAATCAACATTTCAAAACAGCTTATCTGCATTCCTTTTTTTAAATAGACTTATGTCAGCAATCAATGAAATGAAAGCAGTGCTGAAAAAAGTACTAACATATTGTATTTCTATGTAAGTACATGTACTATTCAACCCAGTCTCACGGCATTTCGTGTAATAGTCACAAAATGTAATCTATTGATTCGTGTTCACCAACACGATTTTCCCTTTTTTTTCGTGTCACACAGAACGATTTTAAAAGCAATGTATTTCTATTGGTAGTATGTTTTGTGCCTGCACCACGTCTTTTTGTCCAGTCGGGTCTTGGAAGACCAGAAGCTGTGTGGTTCATAAAAACATTTTCTTACTCAATATCAAGCCACAATTATTGTTTTTATTTTAAATTGTATAATATCGGATTTTTTTTGCCGTCCACGAGGAAAATAAATGGGGCTCAGAATACTGAAATCTGTATTTTTTTATATATGTTTTTCCTTCAAATGTGTTATTATTGACATTGCTTTTAAATCGTTCTGTGTGACACAAAATAAATGGGGAAATCGTGTTGGTGAACACAAATCAATAGATTCATTTCGTGACTATAACACGAAATGCCGTGAGACTGGGTTGTACTATAAACAATTAAGAACCTAGTTTATTACTCATTATAAAACACTTATTAATGCCTTCTTCTACATGACCATATTCTACAAGTAATAAGCCATTAGTTGAGAGTTTTTTCCAAATAACCCTCTAATTAGTGCTTATATATTGCAAGTAAGGAAGTTGTTGTACATGCGTTTTGGTCTTAATATGCGCTGCTCAATATGGGCCTAATAAGGCAGTAGTACCACAAGAATAATAATTCTCCCATATTAACACTTACAACAAATATGATCTATTCTTATGTAACAAGACATGAAACTATAAGTGTTAATTGTGTCTAAATAACTCAAAATTAGGTTTTTATATCTAAGAATATGTTTTGGCGTATTGACAGTTCATCTACCAATAGCAAGGTGATATTGACCTGTATGTTTCATATTTGCACTTCGTATTTTTGTAAAATGTGCACTGAAGGTTAGACAGCAAACCGGGTACAGGAAGTAGGCGAGAGAGAGTAGCATGGCAGTAGACTGCTACTAATTTTCCCTATGCAACCTGAAGAGTAAAAGGTGTCAAGTCCGTAAGAAAGCAATGACTACTGTAAGGATTAGTAACATGTATTGTGTTTATGGGATGACATTCGGAGATGTTTAAACACAATGAGAAAATGTGTTAGCATTCACGATAGCGTTAGCATACATGCTAGCGTTAGCCATACTAGCCAGTATAAATGCTTATTGCACAGCTAGCTTTAGCTATATTTACCTTGTCTACATTTAGCGGTCCTATGTGTTAATCTGTGTATGTTACACTTGCATGTATGAGATCATTAAGTGCCTTATAACTTCTTTTTTTATAGTTTCACTCCGTTTGAATGTCAGTGGACTGCAAACAAGTCAATAAAAGAGCATGGCTGCTCATTCCCTGGCTCTCAAAAGAGTTTGGCGTTCACACTGAGACAGTACAACACATAGAGAGAACAGTACACCTATTGTGTAAGAACAAACAAGCAGGTCACACAGTATGATCACAAATACATAAAATCTGTTTAAAATCTTTTTTTCTTAAAGGCTAAATAGCATGTGTTCTCTGCCTTGGAGAAACTTGACATGTTTTGGTATGTGTCTGAACCTCTCTTTAGTGGTTCATTAATAAAACATATTTCAACGTGTGCCTACTTTGTTCATGTACTGTTGAGGTTAATTTCAGTAGTCGTGTGCTATAATGTATTTAGAAAGTGTGAAGAGGAGGCAACTTTAGAATAGGGAACCTGTTCAGGTCAATTAGAGTCAAACTAGCTTATTGGTTATATGAACAAGACTTCACTTTAAAATAGGGAACATGTTCTTGGATATAAATACCTACTTTTGAGTTATTTAGACACAACTAAAACTTATCGTTTCATGTCTTGTTACATAAGAATAGATCATATTTGTTAAGTGTTATTATGGGAGAATTACTATTCTTGTACTACTGCCTTATTAGGCCCATATTGAGCAGTGCATATTAAGACCAAAACTCATGTACAACAACTTCCTTACTTGCAACAAATAAGCACTAATTAGAGGGTTATTGAGGAAAAACTCTCAATTAATGTCTTATTAATTGTAGAATATGGTCATTTAGAATAAGGCATTAATAAGTGTTTTATAATTACTATTAAAGAGCCTATACTGCTAATATGCATGTTAATTAAAAACTAGTTGATGGTTAATTTGTGTACCTTAATATAAAGTGTTACCCTGGCAACGTAACCTTTTAAATAAATATATAAACATGCAGCTGTGCGCCTAGGCAGTTGTTTCATTTTGTTTGTTGTATTTTATCGAATATTTGTGTGGTTTTGACAAGTTTTTGCTTTGTGAGCTAAAATATCTGGTGATGTGTGTAATTTGGCAATCATTTTTATTTGATTCAAGCTTTATTTAAGTGCTAATAAGTGAAAGACTTTTCTAAACATCTGCAGAAGTACCCTTCATTAGAGAACTGGGGGACTTTACTCATAATTTCTAACTGTGTTTGGCCCACAGAATGGGTCTTTTATGTCTAATCGTTTACAAATGAAGTAAACTGCTCGGGAGTAATCACTGCTCTGTTAAACACATGGCTTGAAACAAATCACAGTTTATCTTGAAAGCTTTTTTTTCAATTCAAGTCCTTACCTTGAGCCTCCGACAACATATGGTATCTATAACTTCACTCTACTACCGGCTTGGGGGAGATCTACTAATCTACTTGAAGTCTAACACGCCTTTCCAGCTGTCCTGTGAAATCATTTCTCCATCGCTACAGATTCTCTGGTTTACTGAAAGGTGTTCAGGTCCCAAAGTGTGTGTAAAAGTCAGAGAAGTTAAAACCTTTAAAACTTTTTTTCTTTGCACCATATACTTTCATTTTGTGCTGCTCTTGTTTGAACATTCTCCGGAAAATAGATGCTTAAAGGTCACCTATGTGAAATCCACTTTTTCATGTATTTTATACATGTGTCCCCTCTGTGTAAAGAGATTCTGAAAGTTTCAGGAAAAAAGATTCTCTCACTTTTTTTCCTGATCCATTTATATAAAAACCTGTCTGAAAATGAGCTGATCAGATTTTGGCCACTTTATGATGTCATAACGATTTGGCTTGTGTAACCATTAGCCAATCACCCGCCCACCTTATCACCTGAATCTCCTCCTAGAGCACCATTGTGTTCTTTTAACCAAATATCTCTCAGAAGGGCGTGGGGAGTGGATCCTTATGTTCACCTAAAGTAACAGACAGAGAATCAGCACTTTTGAAACAGGGCCGAAACAGAGGGGTTTATGGCATGCTTCAATTATCTGTTTGGTATTTCGAGGCCAAACATTTCAGAGACATGTTTGTATATATCTGAGACATCTCATATATTGAGGAAAAACAGTCAACTTTAAAGCCCACTTTTTTAAGTTTCAAGTGAAGTGCAAACAGAATAATTGAAGTCGATGGCTTCAGTGCTGCCTGTCCTCCATCAATGCCAGGTGGCGGAGTGACCCCGCCCATGTTCTTGGCCGGAGATTTGGGTGAGACCCTGAAGTCTGCATGGATTGTATGACTATTTATGCCGTTAAATCTATCATGAATAAGAAGCACATGCGGCTGAAGTGCTGGCTCCTGTGTTATTCATTACATTTATATGAGTGAAGTAGTCTGTCATGAATCCGCCCAAACTGTCTCCCTACACTCCAGCCCTTAATATCTCAATTGTCATTTGATGCTGAATTTTCCTCTTTACTAAAGCTGTTTTCAACCACATTCTGGCACCCAGACTCACTGTGGCTCAACAAAGCGTTTCTCAAATCAATATTTTAATTTCATTTTAACTCCAATCGTTGATCTCTTTATCTCACAGGAAATTGAGTTAAGACGTGTTTTTACTGTATTGTCTTCAGTAAAACAGAAGTTTGTCATTTATTCCTGCATGACAACATATTCATAGTTTTAACTGCACAACATTTAAATTATTTCATAGTTCCTCTAGACATTTCAACATGACTTACTAATGCTCAGAAAGGTTACTTTATTGTACATATGAGTAATGATAAAGAAAATACTGTGCTGGACCAATTAAAGAGTGGGTAAACCATGACCTTTTTGATGGTGACACATTATTATACATAGTACCTAACTTTTTTCCCTTTTACCAGAAGAAAACTGAATGCAGACTGGTTTCCCATAAATGATGACCTATACATTTCCCAGGGCAGCTGCATATTCTCAAACTATGCCAATGGTCTGTAAATGCATCCCAAAAACAACTCAAGAGAAAGGAGTGGGCTTTGACAAAATACTGTGATTATATCTAAGTTCCCCAGGCAAAGTTTTGTTTATCTTTTACACAGCTCCATCAGTATGGACCATACAGCTTTCCACTCAACATATTTAAAGATACATACTACTTTAAAGTACAATGCCAGTGGTTATGCATCTTCCAACCCGTTTGGTTACAGTTTATGTTAATACCAATATTTTGGTTCAAAACTTGGTGTTTTATAAAGGTCCATAAAATTGAGTACAAAATGAGGATTTACTTAAAAACAGCAGTAAACTTGCTTGAGATAGATACTTTAATCCCTGATTAATCCCCATCATCTACGGCCAATTTTAAATTATGTGTGGGCTTTTGTAACAATGTCAGTCGGCTGATTATGACAACTCAATGTCTTCATATGGATTTTACTGACACTGTTGTCGCAATGCAATACAATGGAGAAACTTGTATGGCTAGGAAACAGGATAAATTGGTTGAAGAACAAACACATAAATGAATCCTGGCATGTCTATTTTTAATTTCCTTTTAGTAGTGCTTGGGTTATATTTCCGATTGGCAAGATTGACAGTGCACATCGATTTGAATGTCTTCACTGCTTTACCGGAGAATAATATAGCAAGTTTGGCAAGAGTATAAGCAAAACTATGTTGTTCTCTCTGATGTGATAGCTGTCACAAGAAATGTCCAATACGCAGTTTGAAACCCTTCTCTGTGAAACCCATTGCTGCACAGATTGTAAAGCTCTTTGAATTTGAAATGTTGGATTATACAGTAGGTGCGTAGACTTGACTACTGCTCACGGTTTTTAGTTTTTAAGATTCAGAGTTTGAAACTCTGTTTAAGGTGCAATTGGCAAAGATATCTGGAGAAACAAATATCAAACTAGTAGGTTTATGCATCTCTTGGTATGCTCTTTTTATGACAAACTTTCCTCTTTTCCGCTTTCTTAATGAAGGAGATTTAGTGCCTGTCATGGCCTGGCATGGCAATCTCAATGTGTTACTTACTTTGTTATGGTTACCCAGACTCCATTAGTTTACCTCAAACACTTGTCAAATGAATCCATTGCTGCTTCCAGTTAAATCTCTCGATGCATGCAGACTGTGGGCCATTTGTTTTTGTGAGGTGTGACTCAGATACACGTATGCTGCTCTGAGTCATGTGAACTAGCACTTTTGGTGTGTAATCTGTCAGTAATGCTGCGTGTGATTGTGTGTGTGTGTGTGTGTGTGTGTGTGTGTGTGTGTGTGTGTGTGTGTGTGTGTGTGTGTGTGTGTGTGTGTGTGGGGGTGTGTGTGTGTGTGTGTGTGTGTGTGTGTGTGTGTGTGTGTGTGTGTGTGTGTGTGTGTGTGTGTGTGTGTGTGTGTGTGTGTGTGTGTGTGTGTTTATGTGTGTGAGCCAATTTCGTTCTTACAAACCCTTTTTGTTAAATGTTTACAACAGATGACTAATCTAGTTATAAGAAATAATGACTGTATGAGATGTAATAAATATCTCTCTGTATTACTGTTTCTCCAAAATATGAGTTTTCCAAATGTCAATGCCTTTAAAGATCCCCTATTATACTGTGTTTCATCAATATATTATAGGTCTCAGATATATACAAAACATGCCTCTGAAGTGTTTGGCTTGAAAGACCAAACAGATCGTGCATTGCAGCATCCCATAATCCCCTCTGTTTCAGCCCTGTTTCCAAAGTGCTGATTCTCTGTCTGTTACTTTAGGTGAAAATAAGGAGCCCCTCCCCACGCCCTTCTGAGAGATATTTGGTTAAAAGAACACAAAGGTGCTCTTTGTGGTACACAAATGGTTACACAAGCCAAAACATCGTTATGACATCATAAAGTGGCCAAAATCTCATCAGATCATTTCAGACAGGTTTTTATATAAATGGATCAGGACAAAAAGGGAGCAAATGTTTTTACCTGAAACTTTCAGAATCTCTTTACACAGAGGGGACACATGTTGATATAGAAAATACATGAAAAAGTGGATTTTGCACAATAGGTGACCTTTAAGTAATAATGAAAAATGTAATCATGGTTGAGGACATTATCCAGGCTCCTAAAGCTGAACAACCACCATCGACTACATGATTGTGAGTTCACAAAACTGGAGTGAAGTTGTGTAACAGCAGAGACTCTCCCACAGTCTTCTGCAGCTGTGGCTAACATGGAGCCATACACCCACATGCCCCCCGGTGAGTGCTTGGCAGCCAAGTGAAAGAAGAAAGCAAACCATCAGATGGAAGAGGTGAAAAAGGAGACAGAGAGAAAAGCATAAACAAATGTCTGCTTATGACACAGCAGAATTTTATGATGTAAAGCAGTTCAATTCGTGTGGTCAGGTGTTCATGTTAAGATAGATAACACAGGTCTTATATGATGATAATATAGCAAAACAAATATTCACTATTGTTCTATGGGTTCTACGGACTGATTTACAGTTGTGTTCCCTAAACTAGATAACATTCCAAAATAAGGAGCAGTCAAATCAACTTACAAGGACAATTTGAACCAGTGCTGCTCTGCAGGTAAACGTTTGTTTTTCTTTCTTGAAGTAGACATACAGATATTTGAAAGAAATGTGACTTTCAGTCTCAAGAAACCAGGCACTCGTATGAGAAATACAACACAAGCTGTATAACATAATACAGGACAATGTACATGTCAGTGATTTGTTATCCACTGGGCTGTGGAGAATCATTTGAAGCTGTTGGGTTTCTTTAGTGCTGTTTGTGTTTCTGTGTTGAAGATCGCAGATTGATGGTTTTGACCAAAACCCAGTTCCACAACGCTGCATCCACTGCCGCCCTGTCCACCCACTGCACAGAAAATGGCCCATAGAATGGCCAGAGAAGCCAAGTGAAAGCCACCATGTGTGAAACAATCTCTGCTCAGGATTTGATGACGGAGAAAATCCATTACACACCTCAACATGAAACATGCTCTTTCTGTGCCTCCCTGATCTAATGTTGAGAAGGGACTGTGACACACCAGCTGCATGGCGTCAGAACTGCTCTGCTCACGTATGTACACTTTTGATTTCTCATCCCACCCAGACCTTTTAAAGCCCTACAGTCACCATCTTCATTATTTCATCTTATTACCAGGAGCGAAAAGCATATTATCCCCACGTCATCTACAAAATAGTTTCCAAGTCTTATCACGTGTGTGCAGATAATGAGGAACACATGTTTGGTGCTGGCTAATGTGAATAAGGCTAACAGGGGATAACCCATGCATGTTCAGCTTTGACCTTTTCTTGTACAGCCGTATGGAAAGGTTTATATACAGTAAGAGGCACCCAAAGGTCCTGACTGTCACTTTGCTGAACACATCTTTTCCTTGTGCCTCTGATAGCTCGGGACCCAAAAACCCGCTAAGTTTTAATAGGAATAGTACCATCCGTCCAAGAGCTGGGACCTCAGGCTGCAGAGAGCCAGCTGTGAATGCGCTCATGGCCATGAGGCTTGGCTCTGACTCAGCAGACCCATGAAGAAGTCTCTGGGTGGGACTCATCTGAGTAGACATTCAATATACATCTATATAGGCCAGTACATTCTGTACTCCCAAATGTGCTTGCATACAGATGCATATGATTATACAGTATTATGAAATGGGCAAAAGTAGATACACATGTCCCACTACTGCTCTGTCTTGTATGAACAGGCGTATAACAAAATCTTACACAAACCAGAAAAGTCATATTCATTTAGAATGCCAATACTAATCTGCAGGGCTACTCTAGATTTGCCAAACAGAATGTCTCAATACCGCATGTTTGAGGTTAGAGCTAGGTCTATGTATTTAGAAAAGTATACTTTTAAAAGTACTTTGTGGGTTCCTAAATGTTTGGAGTCGAATACTGTATTTTATGCATTGGACAGTTTAGTTTGAGTTGCTGCAATTCTATCCACCAATTGTTTATGAATACTTTCAAGTTTTGTATTCCAAGCCAAGGCGGAAAAGTATTGATAATAGCCAATATGTCAAAATTCACATTGCAAAAAATACTTGGCGAAGTGATCATGGCGCCCATAAAAGAAATGTGACACAAGAAACAGAGAACCTGAACTCGAGTGGAGAACAACGCCAACATGATATTGATTAACCCAGTGTGGTGGATTTGCATTGGAATTTGCATTATCATTTTTTGTAATCATCTGGAAATGCTGGTGAAATCTACCTGAAATTGGAAGGAAATGTAGCCAAAGTTCAGGTCTTTGTCTGGACAATAATCCATCATTATGTTCACTCCTGTACGAGTAAGACATTCAGATGGAAGGAAAAAAAACATATCTATCCATCTATCCAATCATTGCTGCTTATGAATCAGTCATAGTTTTTCATTATTAGTACTGTACGTGTTTCCCTTTAGGCAGCTGTAAATAATAGCATTATGTTGCATTTAATCACTCATGTTTAATCAGAATAGAAGACTGAGCGGTTTTTCAAGCAGAGCAGAAATTCAGCAATGAGTGCAGGCCATGTAGTTTCTCCAAACCCAAATCAGCACTGTAGTTGCCAAGCTCTTTCAAAAACAATTACGTTGACTGCCCAAATATTACAGTTTCATAATGTGAGTTAGATATCTGTTGATGGATTGGCTACACATGTTAAGCCAAGTAACACTTCCATCATGCATGCACAGTGCACACCCTTCACGAACACTACCAAAGCTGCTCTAATCCATTCTTCTTTGTATTTTTTGGTCAAGCATGACTGAATGGGAATATTGTAAAAAAAAAAGTCTTTCTTTTCAAACACATGTTAACACATAATGTGCTCACAAATGATTGGTTGCTGGAGGGTATGGAAGCGCTCGCTTTTAGGCAGCAATCTTGCCGTAAACAGTTAAATTGCCATAATTGGGGTCTACATCGGCTTTGATATTCGCGAAGTATCTTACAGATGCTGCCATAGGTGATTGCAGCTCTAGTTGAAACTCACAGTCTGTGTCTGGAGTTTCTGTGCCCTCACACTGGAGCCAAGTATGTTTATAATTTCACCTTTGAGTACTGGGACCTTTAGCCATGTTATGTAAAAGTTATAGATCTCCAGAGGATTTGGAGGCAGGGGCAGAGAGGATGTGCCCAGGGTGTGTTGGGACTTTAGAATATACAACAGAGGCCCACCATGTATTCTGTTGACATCTCTGCGGGGTTTGAAAGATTGGCAGACGGGGCAGAGAAGAGAAAGAGAGGGACAGAGAGAAAGAAAACAGCTTGAGCTGTCCCAGCTGTAACAACTCTAGTGACGGAGAGGTCCAGAACAGCATCTGCAGCATGTCGCTCCACTCCCAGTCTTGCCATCATCCTAAGACAATCTGGGTGGCTGAGAAAACTTTTAAGAGAGACCACACAGCTTCCCTGTGCTCATGGCTGGTTGTTAATGCACTTAGAGTTACTCTGCTGTTACTCTGCTACAGCATCAGACAAAACTGATAAAAATTCTCACACAATATATACAGCAACCATGGAAGTTGTCCAACTGGGAGTCTGGCTATCAACTTAATTGGGCATTTACCTTCTCGTTTACAGATGTTGCAACAAAAGATATATAGGCTGCAAATGTCTGTATAGAATGAATGGTAGGGGAAATAAAGTGAAGAGGAGAGCAATATAGAAGGAAAGGAGGAGGAGGGTGTGTGTGTGTGTGTGTGTGTGTGTGTGTGTGTGTGTGTGTGTGTGTGTGTGTGTGTGTGTGTGTGTGTGTGTGTGTGTGTGTGTGTGTGTGTGTGTGTGTGTGTGTGTGTGTGTGTGTGTGTGTGTGTGTGTGTGTGTGTGTGTGTGTGTGTGTGTGTGTGTGTGTGTGTGATGATTAAATGGGGGTGTACACCAGAATGAGTTATTAAACTGATAACATACCTAGTCATGTGACAATGGATGTGGTGCAAAAATAGTTTTAAATTGATATCTTAACTAAAAAAGATCATGCCTAAGTTGTCTAACATTTTGTGCATTGCATTACTAATGGTTTAATTGTAGTTTCACTTCGATTCAATGCACGCAACACTCTGGATAATGATCTGCTGGGTAATTGAACTTGTAATTCTGCTGTATGCTTCGGTCTCTCAGGGGGAAGAGAAGGGAGTTTTTCCTAAATAATGTGGCAAAGGGGAGCCAGTATGGAGCTGTGCATGGTGATGGGCTGAGGGGAGGGGGAGTGGTCTCAATCGTGTAAGGCTACAATAAAAGCCACTTGTCAGGACCTCTAAGGAGCCCAAACTTTCCAGTAGCACCACCGGCGGCTGCTGCATAAAGACAGACAAAAGAGGGACAGCTAAATTAATATAAAGCAGAGGAAAAGTTGTAAAAGCTAATATTTGGCTCTCCTAAAATATTTAAGACAACTCAGTGCAGTTTTTACCTATCAAGGTTTATATATTACATGTTTTTACTAGAGAGGGCCTTTTGTGCAAAAGAGAAAATGACGAGTCTGCTGTGCATCACAATTATCTCCCTCACCCTGGCTGGCAGTGCGTTCAGTCTGCCAACAGGCTCTGCATCCCAACTACAAGGTAAGAAAAGTATTCATATAAAAAATTTGATATTTAAATATGTGAGTCTGTAACCAGCCATTGTGAATGCATATGTCTGTATGTGTGCAAGACTCTTACCATGCATAAAGGAAAAAGATCAATGTAAAGGACCTGAAACACGTGGTACCTCATCTTAGCCTCGTGTAACAACAGGGTCTTTGTAGCAGTAGGTAACAGAGGAGTCTCTGGGGTAACATGCACACACACACACACACACACACACACACACACACACACACACACACACACACACACACACACACACACACACACACACACACACACACATGCACACACACACGCACACACACACACACACACACACACACACACACACACAAACACACACACACACACACACACAGTGTAACTCACCATTGACAAGCTGCAAACAGACGACCACAGGATGAACTGGCTGTAAACTGTAAATGACAGTACCATTCAGGCTCACTCCCCACACTACTGAATGAAAACCACACCACAAATACTACTGTGTGTACTAAAATTAGTCACAGGTTCCTCAGTGGCTAAAACTTGGCTAGTACTACTTGTCCATTTTTGGATATAAATCCTAGAGTGCCAAAACAGTCAGGAAATTCCCACAGTAAAGTCTTGGCTTTCTCTCATTTTTCTTGTAATTTGGTCGGTGGTTTGTCCTGCTTGTTCCTGCGGCAGACACACAAATGAAACCCTAGAAGGATGTCCGTATCGCAGAGCACCTGCACTCCATCATAAGGCTTTCATAATTCAAATTCACATCAGCCTTCAGGATGACACACTGAGATGGTTGCTGCATCAACCTGAATATATATATACCGCTGTGGTGAAAGAAAGCTAGGAGCTCATCATCATATGAGTGATATTTAATGCGCTTTCAGCAGCCCTGCTAGCTGACTCAGTGGATGTCAAATTAAGGGCTTCTCAGCTCTCTCTGTTCCAAGACGGGAGGAAACGGTTTGTCTATGGGGAGAAAAGTTTCACTCACTTAATATAAACATTGGAAATGTTCCCATTAGCCAGTGATGTCACAGGTTTGTTTGTGTGTGTGTGTGTGTGTGTGTGTGTGTGACTATACAGTACAAATATGTTTATATATGACCTCATTGTCTGCATGATATAAACACTTTGGCAAGGCTCAGGGAAACGTAATCATATAGTATAGCTTTTATTGGCTATATGAGCAGTGTAGTTTGTTCACGGGGCGTTGCCTTTTCTTATACCTATACTGACTCACTCTGGCGCTGATGCTTGTGGAAATCCACCATGGCAACAGGCAGCCTGACAGGAGCAGAGTTAAGATTAATGTCCCGCAGCCAAACGTATAGGGCCCCATGCTGAACAGCAGCCAAATGACTCTCTTTCCCTGTGAGGTAATAGTCTGCTAAGTCTAATGCTCAATGTAGTTGTTGGGTACTGAGGCTTGGCCCCGTTGCTAGGGCTGGGTGGGAAAAAGGAGCTTGGCCGGAAATGGGTTGGGGCGGGGGGCTCAGTTGAAAATGTGTTTAGGCTAGGAGATAGGACGTTGACGGAGCCACGGAGCATTTTTGGTGCTTTTGCATTTTGTGTTAGCGTTAGACATTGATGATAGTCTGCTGTACATGCGTGAGGATTGCAAAAGTGTACCCAAAAGAGCCATGCACTCCCACACCCTGGGCATGTCCTGCATGACAGGGAGGAGGAAAGAGTTTATTGGAATAAGTGTGTAGGAGTTGGCCTGCTGTGTTTGTCACAGCTGTGCTTGTTAATTATGTTTCCATATTGACAAAAGAGGCCAGCAGCAGAACAAAACAAAGCTGTGAGATATCGCAAATCATCCCACATCTAGATGCTCTGTCAGTGGGTGTGGCACATTGTTGCATAAAGATGTGATTCCTCCCTGATTTCCATCCTTTCACAGAGGAGGGATTTCAGCCAAATTAACATTTTGTTCATTCAATAACCTAAAGTGCAAATTATGCTTAGGGTTTTTAACAACATAATTACACTTTTGTTGATTCAGGTCACTGAGTAAACTTGGACCACAGTAATGTTGTTGTTCATTTACAGTTTGGTGTTACGATGAAGCAGATGGTTCCAATCCCTTGCTATTACCTCCTTTAACACAGTCAGAGAGAATTGTGCTCGATCATAAAATGGCAGCGGGTCTTGGCTGCAGCTGTGGGGCTTTTTATTGTCATGCCCACGTATTCATTTACTTTGCTGTGTTTTCATCCCAAGCCGCATGCACCCCACAGAGATTTCTGATGGAATCCGTTCAGAATTATTTGACAGACATTTTTCTGTTAAATTTGACAATTTGACACAGCCTTTGACCTCAGAGAGACTTATATAAATAGGATGTGGGTGAGGTGTGACAACGAAAAGAATGGCTTCCTTCTCCTGAAAGGCTAAGTACACACAACAGGCTGCTACTTTATGAGTGCAGTGAGCATGGTCGGGGCCACATTCTCCCGTGGGACATGTCTGCTGGTAACTGTAGGAGCACATGCCTGTTCCTCTGTCTGCTACTGCTGTCTCGCAGGAACCATTACTGTAGGTAATGGTTCCTGCAAGGTTTCTCCATTTCAAAGAGACATTAAGTGATCTATAAGGTATTAAGTTGGTCTGTAAACCGTAAATCATTTCAAGCTTTTTTCAGCATTATGTTGGCACTTTGATGTTTAATCAATCCCCTTCTATCTCACATTACAGGGTTAGAAACTGCATGCAGGGGTTGGTTTCAGAGCAAATACAGCAAAATGAACTCCTTTGTTTGAGCTTCTCCTTAATACCAAGTAATGTTTAAAACTGTGGACATTTGAAGGCATACATGTCTGAAAGCTGCACATCTGGTGAGCTGGTGTTGACGTCACCATCGGCTTCACCTTGGCCAGGGCTTTGATGAGCGGATTAGTCATTCTGGGTCCTACAGGTTTCAAACGCACCTCATGCAACTACTACTCATGTGGAGAATTTATGAGGCACTGCGAGGCTGTGAGTCATTCCTCACTGACAGAATGGGCAAGGGGAGCCTTGTCCAGACTGCTTTTAAAATCTGCTTTCGAAGACATTAGTAATTAGCAGTGGCAAAAAGGGGGTTTAGCCTGCTCATAAAATACCTGGCATCTTAGTGAACAGTCAAGAGGTGAATGGGGCTACTGGGTGTGATGATGAGGTAATAGGAGTAGTCTGGAATATGAGAACGTTTGCAGTGTAATGAAAATAAATTGAAAAGAAGTGGAAGAAGAACTGGCAAGAGGTTTAACTGAAGGGTAGAGTAGGTATGTCAGCACTGCTTCTGCTAATTAAATCTTTCTGCAGGAGAGCTCAATACTAATGATCTTAGCACCACTGAATAAAGTCCAGGCACACGTGTACTGTGTGCTTAGAGAGGAGGTTTGGGACAGTTTAGGCATGGGGTTGATTAGAAGCAATTTCATCGTCCATATTTGTGTGTGTGTGTGTGTGTGTGTGTGTGTGTGTGTGTGTGTGTGTGTGTGTGTGTGTGTGTGTGTGTGTGTGTGTGTGTGTGTGTGTGTGTGTGTGTGTGTGTGTGTGTGTGTGTGTGTGTGTGTGTGTGTGTGTGTGTGTGTGTGTGTGTGTGTGTGTGTGTGTGTGTGTGTGTGTGTGTGTGTGTGTGTGTGTGTGTGTGTGTGTGTGTGTGTGTGTGTGTGTGTGTGTGTGTGTGTGTGTGTGTGTCTGTGGTTGCAGGCCAGTGGCTCATATTAGTTCCTGTATTTCCCATCTGGGAAACATTTCCCTGTTGAGGAGCCAGTGACACAGTATTCAATTCATGGCTTTGGTGTTTCTACTTAACTGAGTCGCCTCAAACACAAACACTGGCATCATCCATCAGAAAAGAGAAACAGACTGGTTTAGACTGAGTTCATCCATTTTGAGTAAGTTGGAAGGAAAACCACTTGAAACAGAGCAAGTTTTTTTTTTTAAACTACAAGACATGGCAATGGCAGTGAACCAGGATTCCAACAACGGCTTGGTTGCATTAGATAACTAGTTATACCTGCAGACTACTTATAGCCACAAAGCAAGTTTATTCAGGTATATAATTACCATATTCTCTTACAAGTCCTGTGCATGACAGGATTTGACTCAACTTACAAGGTTGAGTGTTCAAGGCTGTACCTGCGGTGGTGGGGGTCAGGGGTTGTGTACATCCATCCATCTGGTGCTTATTATTGCCTGGCACAGTCGGCCTTGCTGGCTGGGGTCCTCTTAACTAAGCAAGCCCTGTGAGGTCTAAACATGGAGGTCAGCAAGATTGTGGGAACCCATAGAGAGGAACAAATGACCTGAGGGGTAAAGGCTGGCCTACTCTGGACAGGAGTGCAACACATATATATGATTGAAATTACGACAGCTGAATTCTGTATTTCATTATCTTATCAGATACAGTGGATGAAAGATAAGAGCTTTATTTTGAAGGTTAATGCTAAGGAACCAAAGGTTTATTAGAACCACGATTGACAAGAATAGGAAGGAGACTGAAGAGGAGGATTGGCTCCAGGGCCTGACGACTGGCTGCTTTCCAATACTGAATCTAATAAAACAAAACAGGCTACACTAAGAGTCTTTGAACGTTTTGTGGGAGAAAGAGTGTATGCTGTGTTTACAATAATACATACAGTAAACACATGCCATAACGTGATGTACAATCATGAACAAAAAGGGTGACCAAAAAGGAGGTAGACATTGGAAAGGTCTTTTTGTTTAGATTTGTAGCTGTAATATTTGGAAACAAAGTTTAAAATAGAGCTGTAATCAAATGAATAAAACATATTTTCCAGCATATGTACAAGTATCATAATCCATATCACTACCACTCTAAATCTCAAAGAGGTTATATAATGTTCTCCTTTTTTCCAGTTAAGGTATTCGCAGACCTCGGTTCCAACGTCACTCTGCCCTGCAGACTCCTGTCCCAAGATGCCATGGCCTTTGGTAACAATGGTATGCGGATCAAATGGACCAAGGTGGAAGATGATGAAGCACTGAATAAGATTGTTCTGACTTCAATGGGATTCCATAAGAAAACCTATGGAGGCTTCGAGAACCGTGTCTTTTTGCAGGAGCTCGACAATGAAGATGCCTCCATGGTAATAACTGACTTCTCCAGGGATGACGTAGGAAAGTACCACTGTGAGATCATCAACGGAGTAGAAGACTACATGCAAGAGGTTTCCTTGGAAATGTTGGGTGGTCTGATTGACGGTAAATCCTCTTTATCTGTTGTGAAGCTAATCTTAGGGATAGGCCTAAGAATGAGTTAATATACCAACTGTGATTACAATAGGAGTTCTTTCAACAGTCATGCACATACATTTCCATATAAAACATGAATCAGAATTAATCATCACATTTTTCTTTCTTGAGTTATTGAAAACATCCACATTTTCTTTTCTTGTGGTAAAACAAAAAGAAAGAAAACAATCAGCCTCTGCTGTTACATCCAAACTGCGGTGATGATTCAGCCAAGATTACATTTTAATAGTGTTCAACAAAAGTAAACGGAAACACATTTTCGATGTTTTACAGCCCATGTCCTCAAACAACTGACCGACTGATTGCTTTGGTGTCTAATTATTAGCACATTGTATGCCTTTAGTTTACATAAGACGATCCTTTAATTCATGCAGAGTGATAGAGAAGCCCAATATTATAAATTTTTGGCGTATGAGACAACTGCCTTTCACTTCACATGTACATTTGTATCTTTTCTGCTTTGCTCAGGCGTTGTGTTCCCATATACCCCACTTGTTGCCCGCTACAATCTGAACTTCGACGATGCTGTGCAGGCCTGTCAGAAGCAAAATGCTTCTGTCGCCACCTTTGATCAGCTATTTGATGCCTGGAAGGGCGGCCTGGACTGGTGCAATGCTGGTTGGCTCAGTGATGGCACAGTACAGTACCCCATCAACAACCCCAGAGGGCCTTGTGGAGGTACCAACAACGGGCCAGGCCTGAGAAGCTATGGCCGCCGTGATAAACAGATCAGCCGATTTGACGTGTTCTGCTTTTCTAGTGCTCTCACAGGTAAGTTCTTTTTATTTGTTAACCATTCTCTAATTTTAATACATTTTATATTCATTGTCCCTACACCAGAAAACACATGACATGTATGGTTCTGTAAAAATGTGACTATCGATGGCCTAGATTGGTAGACCAATGTGGGAAGAGGATACTCAACGCTACTTGAAACCTACTAATAGTTATATTTTCTCCAGACCATTCATTTTGCTCTCTCTGCTGCAGGACGTTTCTATTGGCTGGTTCAACCCGACAGGCTGACCTTTGATGAGGCCGTGCAAGCATGCTTAGACGATGGTGCAGAGATCGCCAAGGTGGGCCACATATACTCCGCCTGGAAGCTTGATAGCTACGATCGCTGCGATGCCGGATGGTTGGCTGACGGAAGTGTCCGCTACCCCATTTCCAGGCCCCGCAAGAACTGCAGTCCCGAAGAAGCTGCAGTGCGCCTTCTTGGATTCCCAGACAAGACTCAAAAGTCTTATGGTGTCTACTGTTTCGAGGAGCAGTAAGGCTTTAGCTAGGAAAAGGGAAGTCATAACCACCAAAGAGCAGCAACAACCACAACAAATAAATACAACAACAAAGCAGATTAGCTTTGGATCTTACCTAGCATGAATACCTTTCTGAAGCTGTGATAACCCTCTTTAACTCCTTAAAAACAAATACTGTACATCTTACTTCCATATGCAATGACTGACAACATATTCTGTAGCCATTAAGTTTTGTTTTTCTCGACTGTGCATTCATTCATTTTAAACAGACTGTTGGGGTAAATGCGACACTGTTAATATGAGTGATGTGACAGAGATTAAAACTTGATTGTTGTGAAACATTATCTCAGTTTGGTTTGTCCTCCACTGAATGATCAGATGTGTGAAGTTCAAGATTAATAGCATTCATGCTCATGTGCAGATGATATTTGCTGCTTTGAAAATGATCTTAAGAAAAGACCAATGTAATAAGCTATGCATTTATCAAGTATCACATCGATGAAATACCTAAGATTGATTAAAGACTCATGAACAAAACTACCACTATTGAGCGATTTAATTGAGCATTAAACTGGATCATTCTCTTATAAGAGTAAAGCTCTGTTTGCCCTGTAAAGCTCTAGACATATTTTCAACCTGAGAAATGTACTGTTTAACAAGAAAATGAATTTAAATGTCTTGATGGACTGTGATCTATTCTGCATCTATAGCTCCCATTACATCATCTTTGTTACAATTTGAAAGACAGTTGTACTATTGTAACCATGCTTGTTTTAACATTTATTATAAAACATGTTGTAATAGTTTCTTCCATGACATGTTTATTTTTAAAGACGGAAAAACTAATTCTCTCACTTGCAGATTATTTTGGGTGAAATTTAGTTTTTAGAAAACAATACAAACCAGCACGATTTCAGCCATAGTGAATGCAGAATATGTACAGATTTTCCTCTGATACCCTGAACCTTTTATACCCCTCACATTTGTAGTCCTTCCCTAAGACAAACAAAGCATTTAATATCACAGTAAGTAATACTGGCGGTCCCTCTTAGTTAAACGATTCATTAAAAGTATGCTGCGGTAACTATGATCTGAACCATTATCTGGTAATAAAGAAATCTAGACGACAGCACCCTTTTTAGGTACCGTTACAAAAATGATTTGATATTTCGTGTTTTACTTTTTGTAACCCTGGGCACTGAGTTGGGGTACTTACTGCAAACTACATGTGAAAAAATGGTGATTACTTGTTTTTAAAAGCAAAACTTGTCTCACATTTGTGCATTTGTAAACACTTGTGTATGAAAAAAGTGAAGACATGTTTGTATCTTATCGCCATGTAGGCTACCTTTTTACAAAAAAACAGTTTGAAATAAAGAATACGACTTTTACATTAAATTTGATTCTTTTTTTACTTCAACTACAACCAAATCAACATGCAGTATGTGAGGACGTAGAGGTTTAAGCAGATTGCAACAGTATTGTTAAAGCTGCCAAATAAGGGGCCATGTATCTGGCATGAACCCATGTCGTTGAGAGGATTTAAGATTAAACTTTTCTCACATTTATGTATTCTTTGGCATTTTTTATTCAGTGCCAGCATGCCCGCCCACCATTAAGTTAGACAAAGGGTATAGTAACACAGTGCTTAAGACTGCTTGTGGAAATGCATGGGAATGGGGTCAGATTAAGGTTTATGCAGCAGTGAAATGTAAATGTGTGTTGTGGTAAAAAGTCCATTGAAGCAAGCTTGTTGTTCAGTGGAAGCTATATTAGATAGCAAAAGAAGAAACTGAGAATTTGCAGTAAAGGTTTTACATTTTTTTCAGCATAGAGAAATGTAATTATGATATTGAATCCTCAAATGTGAGAAGTAAACTATACTCATGCACACTTTGTGCCTGTACAGTTTAAGCATAGTGGACTTTTCTTTTTCCTTTAGTTTGGTTATGCTAGAAACAGACAGTTTAATCGGTGAGAAATTGTGAATTGAGGCTCTTGTGGACCACCTCTGTTTCATTGCTGAGTGATTTTATTTGGTTTGCTTTTGTGGCTTCAACCAATAAATGTTGGCTGACTCCCATGAAGTCTGGAGATGCTACATCCAAAAAGCTTGTCACTTACAGGACTCCAGAGTAAGTAATGTGACTGGAAAATATAGCAGATTATGGAATGAATAATGCCCAAACATGATCTCCTTCTAAAACTTACCAAGTATGTTTGTTCTTTCAATTTAAGATTTCTTTCAGAAAGCCCAAAAGGCAAGCTTCTCCAATGCGAGCGAATGATATATACTCTGCAACTAACTAGACGCCTGGCAAATGGAAACAAAATCAGGAGCCAGGGTGGGTTTCCTTTCCCAAACAAACCGAGTAAGCCTGTTAAATCCCAGAGAGAAATGCGCTGAGAGGGCCAGGTTTTTCCACTGATCACCCATGAGACATTTTATGAGGTAAGAGTATGGTTTTACTCCTGCTGGGGCACCCAGGAGCCGCCTTTAATCACAAGTCAAGTCTGCTCTTAATGACATCAGTTGGCAGTCACAGTAAAAACCAGCAATCCATACTGACATGAAGATTACATAAACCAACTTGATGTTATTACACTGGTAATGCTGCTTTTTGATATTAGGCATATTATGATATCACTGACAACTTCCAGTCAGTGTAAAGAGGCCAGTGGGAACAGCGGTGCATTGTAATGTACTAAAGCAGCTTCTGTTTTTACACCCAGTTGAACTATCTGTTTCCTTAATGCACGGCCATGAAGGCATGACAAATATGTTACATTCCATAGGAGCCACAAACAGCCATGTTATCGGAAAACTATATTGTAATTGCAAGTCCACAGTTCTGCAGCATCAGCCATTTCAGAACAAGCGTCCTTAATCCAATTCTGACTCCATATGTTAGCTATAATTCACATCTCCCACTTCCTTTCCACTCCCCCTGAATGTACTGTCTGTCGACCAAGAGGTTTGTTGCATGTCTGATTTGTTTATGTAGGGGCAAGAAGCGACACTACTTTGAACATTGGTATGATCCTCTGCAAAGCTTGATTGTGATTCACAGAATTCAGTGTTAATTCCATATATTATGTTTATATTTTGTGTGGTGGCTTTACAGAATTCAATGAAAGGTCTACCCTTGTCTTTGGTATTCTGCAGACAAAATGTCAGGTTTATGGTCTAGTCTTATAGTGCTACCTGCTGGTGAAACACCCACACTACTTACTCAATACAAAATGTATCTTGGTGTATGAGGACATCTGAATTCATTTAGCCTCTTTAACTGCCTATTTGAATAGTGAACATACTTTTAAAAGGTGGCTTCTCCATAAAAGCGCTACAAAACTGAAAAACAAACATATTGCTAATTGAATTTCTGTTGAATTGAATCGTAAAAATGAACATGCACAACTCTCAAACACTGTACAATGCTTTCCAATACATTTCCCAAACATTTCCTTAAAAAGTCCAAATGAAATGTTATTAGTATAGAATATCCATATATTTATTTTTATTTCTTTGGTGATTTAAAGCAGAAAAAAAAACACTTTGAGCTCTTTAAAAAAAATTCACAAACATCCCAGACATTCACATTGTAAAATAAAAACAAATAAAAAACAGTTTAAATAGAAAATGATGTTATGTGCACATTAAGGCACACACACTGACATTCACAGGCAGACAAAACAAATACATTTTCCCTTTAAAAATGCTGGAGAAATACACAAACATACACATGTAAAAGTGTGTTGTTAATTTTACAGAACATTATTGCAGCCAATGGGGCTATAGTCTCTGGTCCACTGCTGGCCTTAAAGATCCATTCGCTTCCAACAGCCTGTGATTGTGGCTGGTCTCCTCTTGATCATACAATAGAAATATATGAAGAGTACAGCTGGGACAGGGGATAGAATCACATGTATCTGTAAGTGTAGAACAAGTAAGGAGTTCAAGAGCAGCTTGAAAATAAATTATATGCATCTGTTCCTAAACAGCCGTAATGTTCAAGTCTTTTTGAGTGTTTCACAAAATACATTCTCTCAAAGGCTGATTTTAATCGATCACAATAACAGAAAGGTTACGTGTCCCGAAGAAAAGCATAACCTAGAAAAACCATCACAGGCTACAGCACAACAGCAACAGATGAGAGCAGGACTATTTGGTGTGTAATTATAAACTGCAATAAAGTTATTGTAAACATGCTGTGGCAACTCAGTTTTGCACTGAACACACAGGAGCAGAAGATACAGGCTGCTGAGACACCTCCATCTTTCATTTGAAAGTAGTGATGGACATCAACTTTGATCAGTGGATAAAGGCTTTGTCCGTAAGTACTTAGAGAACAATCTCTCATATTAAATTGCTTAAAATCACACAAAATAATATTAATAAGTTTAAAAAATGTCTGTGTAAAGAAAAGTTTTCATAAACATTATCCTGACAACACATTGATGATAGCCATTGACGAATGGAAGTTGAAGGTCTCCATCACAGACATGGGCCTGTTAATAATCTGGACTCTAAATATTTCCATGGCTCCAATTGTGTAGTGGGAATTTGGATGTCTTGACACAGAATAAACAAGGTTAAAATGTGAGGACTTCAATATATTTATATCTGCATATGCATGCATGCTCTTTAAAATGAAGTCCAGCTTAAAACAGCACGACAACATAATGGATTGCTTTACATAACATAAGCGCTATATTTTCACAACAGCTTTTTTTTCTATGAATAAGGAATACTTATGGTGATTTTAAATAAAACATTTGGTGTACAAGTCATTAGACAACAGTCATGAATGTATTATTTGATAAGCTGGAAAAATAAAAAACGTCCGCAGTTTAAAAAGAATGAGTACACTTTTTTGCTTTTCCAGTAGCCAGCTGAAAGTGTTAAATCAACATTGTCATTGTTATAAAACTGTGCTCCTTGATAAGAAATGTTATGTATCAACATCTTTTCAAAAGGCACTTGATAAGATTCCATTGTCATCCAAAACGCAACAAAAGCTGCAGGTTATCCGCCTGGTTTCTTTTGATGAGTTTTCTCATGTGCTTTTTCTTGGGGAATCGTTTTCCTCTTTCACACAAGCATCAGCCATGTGTTCTTGTCCAGGGGAAGCTGTGCCCCGTTAAATGGCATTACTTTCTGTTCTGCTTATGTTCAGTTCTCTCTCTTCTTCCCCGGTAGCGCTGATGGTGAAAGCGAAAGGCTGCGTCCGGCGAACTTTCAAAGTTGTTTACGCTGTAGAGACTCTTGTGTTGATGTCTTTGGAAAACATTCCTCTGATAGCTTGATGCTGTTAGAAAAAAAAGGATGTATTAGTTAAAAAAACACGTATTGTAATTGTCAAAATCCTAAACAGTAAGAGACACTAAGAATATTATTTTTTGTACTTACGGTTATTGCAGGCTATTTTAGGGCTATCCCATCGTCCATCTCCACGACAACGGATAGTTGGGACGTGCCTCTGAATAAAGCCTGTTCGACACTGGTATCTCACCAGCGAGTTGATCTCATACCTCTCACGCTTTTTACCAAAGGTACGTGCATTCTCCACCAGAGGGGGCTGGTTACAGGCCACTGAGAATCAGAGGTGATGATAACATTTAAAGTGAGTATTTTTTACAGTAACAGAAGACCTTTCTCCTCTCAAAAACACATGCAGTAAAGTAAAAGAGGATATGTGCTAACACCAAAGTCCTTTTTACCTGTGCCCTTTTTGCAAGTGTAGGTCAGATGGTAGTTGCAAGGAACATCATTCCATTGGCCGTCCTCGTGCCATATCATCACAACACAATCCTCACCAGAAGAGAAGAAGCTGTCAGGCTGGTTGGGTCTCCAGTTTTCATATTGCTGAAATAAGAGCAGAGAATTAAGAACTTTGATTGTAAATATAGTCTATTATACCTACACCAAAAATCTTAAAGTGGTGTTGCCAACTATGTTCAGCAAATCTAATTGTAAGCTGTGGAATGAGCAGCCATAACAGTGATTTGACAGGTTTCTAAAAGACAGTGTCCATTGCCCTTTACTACGATTCATGACGAACAACAACACACTCACATGTCACTTCATATGGGAAATAATCGGTATACAGTTAATGCCACAGGTACTGACCGAAAGGGCTGCATTAGAATGAAAAACCATAAACGCAATGTTATTACGTCACACCTGCATACCTAGCATTACATGTGTAGTCTGCAATAATCCCAACGAACACAGATGTACATTTACAAAGTAATACAGTATACACACAGCTGTAGTGCTGTGGGGCATTCAACCAGGAGTCGCTGCTACCTGAAGTCTTTCAGCACATTCAAGGTTCAAACAGCCTCTTCAAAGCTGTGACCCCCATCACCCACCCACTCCGATCATGCCTTGAGGCTCTGCTACTCTGTCATTATGGTTAACAAACACACACTGACTTCCTGCTCAGCTCACTAAAAGTTACAAATGGGTGACCCATCAACTGCACAGCAGGCCTGCATCCTACTCAAAACAATCACACAAACTTTGATCACCCACACGCACAACCAAACATACACCAACCTGACCATTTTGGTTGATAATAATAAAATATATTTTAATGTTTGCAAAGCAAACATGTTACTGTTATTTATTAGGTATCCATGTTTAATAGTTAGATCAACTAGAGGGGACCACCCACCCAGGTCCCCTGGGCTGCTTCCAATGTTTTTGTCTCTCTGCGGCCAAGCACAGGTGCTGTCCATCTGTGTGTCTGCCTGCGTGGTAGCCCTTCCCCCGGGTGGCTGTCTACTGGCTGGACCTTCTGATATGTGTGAGGGTTGAAGGGGGATCCTTCCTGTCCACGCCTGCCAAACTCCCCTCTACACAGTCTCACTCACACCCTCAACCCCCCTCAATCTCTCAGCTGAGCAAGGGTCCCCATAGGCAGCCTCTGCTTGTCTTTTTACCCCCAGGCTGCCTCTATGCTTCCCCTATCTCTGTTCCTGGATGATTATCTTTAAAGTGAGGACATCTATCTGTACGACACGGATGCACATAGTCGTTAGAAACTTTCCTATCTAGTGAGGGGAATTTTCAGCAGCTGATTACTATCCTAAACATGCTTCCACTTCTGTGCTGTTTTTAAACACTGCATATATGAGCAGCATGCATTTCCAATCTGTGCCATCTCCTCTAAATTAGATTTATCTTCAAGTATTTTTGAAACTATTGGTTTTCTTGTACTGGACTGACACTTATTAAAAACAACCTTACGATATGTGCTAAAACAAAGCAGCCACCCATCAGGCTGTAACAATGTGAGGCAGGAGAGAACGTCATGAGAAATCCACCAAAGACCCAAATAATAATAACTCTCCCAAGATGACTGTGTCTATCATTGGCAGCTTTTACACATGTTTAACCTGTCTCTGTGCCACATTTCTTGAGACAAAAAAAGGTGAGAAATTATCTTACCACAGGTCTGCCGTCAGTCCAGCTGAAATCACTGTCAAACATCTTATCATTCAGGCCAATCCACTGGTAGTCCTGTCCAAGACCTGCCATAGAAGAAAGAGTGAATTACAGCAGATTGCGTTTCCCTCTGGAAAAATGTCCAGGACTGGTTTCAAACAAAGGAAGATATAGGGATAGCATTTTGATTAATACTTTTCCTGCCTTGAATGTAAAGCTGAATTGGTGTTTAATGATAAGGGTTTAATAAATATCTTGTTTTGCCCTTGTTGATAGTCTACAAATGTGATTTTTAACTTACGGTTGACATAATGTTGCTCCTCGAGGGAGAGGATGCTGGTGAGATGAGCCCCATGCATGCGACACTCTCTCTCTGCTGTGTCCCAGTTTCTTCTTTGGGGGAAGTACTTGTAGCAGTGGCCCTGGAACTTATGCCAGCCATAGTCACATGTTTCTGTATCTGATGGTAGAGAAAGCAATATGGGATGAGGTACATATTTGCAACAGATTGATAGACATTACATGCATTTAAAAAATGGAAGAACCCTATTTTACTTTCATCCATGAATCGATGTATCTACACCTCCACCACATAATGACATTATCTGATCTACTGCATCCAAACTACCTCTAACACCTGATATACTGAGCCTTCAGGCCTGCTGTTATCTCTGACTCTAACCTGGCTGGGAACAACATTATGGATTAGTTATTGCAGCCCTTAACATCATCACTATAAGGAGGTGGAGGCAAAACTAGAAGGAATGTAATTCAGTGCCAATTATCATCAAAAGGTAGATGAGTATGGTTCTTTTCAGAGTACTTCACAGGTAAGCAAGACTGCAAAACCAAATCAATAAATCAAGATTCCGAATTACAGACAGAAAAATCAATGGAGCTATGGAGTTGCAAAAAGGTCAAATTGATGTCAGACCCAGACACTCAAAAGATGATGCGATATGAAATAGATTTGGGATAAGGTTAAATTGTTTTTAGATATTATTTTACCAAACATTTGAACTTTTCTCTGTCACACCTTGATAGTGTCTTCTTCTTGACCCTACCAATGGTATATTTCCCTCAGATATAAAGTATTATTTTACTCCTTCCACTCCTCCGAGGCACTGAGGAAAAACATTTTTTGGGTTGTTTCATTTTCTCACGTTCTCCTGGCAAAAAATTTAAGACAGCAGCTGTGTCTGAGTACAGCGCTCGGGTGTGATTCACTGATGAGTGATCCCTACTTCTGGTTCTGGTCAAGACTAATCGGATTCAGAATTCAGATGATGCCCTGGGTTTCAACCCATTTGATAAGAAAGGTGGCCATAACTGGAAAACTATATAGGGATATAGAAATGACAGAATACATTTTAAGGAGTGACTCAATGTCTAGCATACCTAAGGTATAGTGTACACCGCATTTAACCTAGCACTGAGAAATGAATGTCTGTGTGTCTGTAACATGTGGAAACTAAAATTCAATAGTTCCTGAAGTACTTTCAGACACAACTTTCTGATTGTGGTTATGAGATGATTAAAGTGTTTATGATTCAGCTAATGCAGTGGAGAAACAGAAGACAATGCTCTATAGATGTATTGTGAGTTTGTCATTAGTGATTCACAGTCTATATTTTCTGTTTTATTTCCCAGGGCAGCAATCGTGTGTAACAATTGCCTAACAAGTTACCAAATTCAAGACTTACCCATAGGTTACAATTATTTATCATGTAATTTAAAAATGGTGCAAACTAAATGAAGAGATTTTAGCTGAACAGCTGGACCAATTTAGAATAATAATGACATGAAAAAATGGGGTTATCTGAAATAAAATAAGACAAGAAGAGAATCATTCCAACCAACCACAAACTTACCCTCCTCGCAATACAGCCCAGAGTAGCTCGGTAGGCAGACACAAGTAAAGTAGGCCAGCCGATCAAAACATGTACCTCCATTGCGGCATGGGTTTGACTGGCACTCATCGATATCTACATAAGAAACAGACATAATGAATAACAAAATATAGTTAAAACAAGATTTGGCAGATGCTTCCTGGTTCAAAGTTAAGGCCATGAGAAATTGTGAGAGAAATAATTGACAGTTTAATTACCTGTTTCACAGCGATAACCACCGTAACCAGGAGTGCAGCTACACGTATAGATGCTGCCACTCTTGAAGCAAGATCCTCCATTGAGACAAATATTTTCTGTACACGAGTCTGTACATGAAAAAGTGTAATAAGAGTTGCATGAAAAGGAAATTATTATGAGCATACACATTTTGTTGTATTGGAATATAAGCCGTTAAAAGACATACCTTGTATTTCGACTGTCTCGCCAAGGACAGTGTGCCCCAACTCGAATCCTAGGTCAGCTAATGCAGTTGTTTCCTCCCCTGTTAGTGGTGGTTCTCCTTTAATGACTGTTGTGTCATTATGTTGTTCCTCAGAAAAAGATGACGGAGTGGTGGCTAGAGATGCAACCAAAACTGAATGGCTTTGGGCTTGAGCTGGTGCCGTTGTGAACTCTGTTTGGGTCCTTGTGGGTATTTCAGTGTAAGTAGAGGCGTCCATTTTGCTCTCATCTTCTTTATCAGAGGTACTATCAACACTAGAGGACTCTATCTTTGAGGCTGTGGTAGCATTGACCTTGAATACTGTCAGAATTTCATCTAGGGACAGGGACTGTTGCTCCGTATTGATGATCTTTGGTTTCTTTGTAGTAATTGTAATTTCATCAGACACATTCTCAGAACTGACGGACCCACTTTCAGCCCTAGTGCTAAGGATAAATGGTGACCTAGTCGTGGCAGATATCATTTCAGGTGTGACGTTCGCAACTTCATTATTATCGATCTTGATCAACATGCTTTCTTCTGAGCTGCTAATGCTTTCTGAACCACTCTCAGAACTAGAGGAGGATGCTGTACTGACGGGAGCTGAAGCAGAAGGCAAGAAAGTGATAGCTGCTGCTGCTTCTACGGGAGACTTCGTAGAAGACCTTTCTTCTGAGCTACTTCCAGAACTGCTTACTGAGTCGGTAGGTTGACTCTCAGATGGTTGAGGAGCAACAGCTGGTGTAGTAAGGAACACTGCTGTGTCTTGTGATTTTTTGATTTCATGGGATGGTGGAGTTGATTCAACAATGGTAAGGTTTGGATCTTCATAATCTGGGATGGGATCATCTGCATCGAAATTATATATATTTTCTAAAGAGGTGGGTTGGTGAACTGTATCTGGAGATGGTTCTGGCTTTGCACCAGGATTCAAGGATTCAACTGTCCCATCTTCCACTGAAGCAGAAACAGCTTCAGCCACAGAAGAAGAGGTAGCGGGCACAGTTGTTGATTCTGTAATCTGGTTTGCTTCATGACTTGTGAACATAGGGCGAGTCGTGGTCAGTGATATATCCTGAGAAGAAAGATCAGTGTGAGGCATGTGTGTTATTGCAATCTCTGATCTGGCCTGTTCAAATGACCTCTGGGGAGTGGTTAGGTGTTCTGCAGGGGAAAATGTTGTGAGAAATTGGACCATGACTTCAGGCTGTGATGGTGATGATTTTGAGGGAACATTTGAAGTAGATTCAAGGGAAATGTGTTCTGTTGGCATTGTGGTGACTACTACTTTAGTCTCTGAACTCATAGAGATTTCTGCTGCATGTGTAACACCAGTAGGTTGATGTGTGCTTGTTAGGTCTGCATCTTGTGTCTCTTCACTTTCAGAAGCTGTTGAACCTGATTCAACAGAAGTTAATGTATTTGGTGACTCTTCAGTGCTGGTCACAGCAGTGTATTGTGTTGCATAAGCGTCAGTGATGAAGGTCTCAGTTGCCTTCGGACCTGAGGTTTGTTCAGAGGTAGAGGGTTCTAGTTGATCTGTTTGGGTGTTTGCCATCTCAGGTGATAAAGTGCTTGTGGTTATATCCAAATCAATAGTACCGGAAACAGAGGAAACATCCGGAGTGACAGAACCTGAACCTTCTTCTTCTGTTAAAATGCTCATAGTTGTTTCTGTTAAAACAGGGATGTCCTCACTCTCCGATGATGTACTTGCAAAACTTGACACTGCAGTTGACTTTTGATAGGTGGATGGGGAAGTTGCAGTCTCTCCTCTCTTTCCTGTCACCGTTTTGGGCAATGTTGTTGATGACTTTTCAAAAGACACTCGATCAGTGACATCAGAAATGGAAGCAACCAATGGAGTCTCGGTGCTAAAAGGTGAGGACACAGTTGAGGATGGCATCTCTTTTGTTGGCATTGAAAGTGAAGAAGCTGTTGCTTCTAGAGTTTGTTCACTTGAACTCACTGCAGATGTTTCCACTGAGCTTGAGTCTGCAGAGGAAGGCTCTGTCCCTTTAGAATAAACAGTTTGATCAGTAAGATGGGAAGTTATTGACTCGTCAACAGATGTTTTACTATCTTCAACTGTGCTACCTCTAGCATCAGTTGAAACTTCGTTGGTCATAGCTGCTTGGCTCTGTGCTTCAGCTGTTTTCTCTTTCAGTGATGAGGGTGTAATTGCAGTCTGGGAAATCACATCACTAGGTTCAAAGTGCTGGCTTGACTCCTCACTTGGCATCATTGGGCTGGTTGTGGCCAACACAGTGTTCTCAGAGGAGATTTCAATGTGTGGATGATGAGTGAACATGATCTCAGAGCGGGCCTGTTGGAAGGACACCTCAGATTGTGCCGTATCTGGTTCAGGTACATAAGTAGTAACAAACTGAACCATTACATCAGGCTTGGGAGTGCTTGAAAGAGAAGATTCTGTCAATGTGGAAGTTGATTCTTTTGTAGATTTAGAGGTAACGTGGTCCCTTGTGCTCTCTTCATGTGCTGGGGTTGATAATGCACCATTGGTAGGAGTTGAAACTGTTTCTGATGATGATGCTTTCACTAACTCTGTGGTTATCTCACTCATTTGAGTTGTATACTCTAAGGTCATTGTGGTGGGTTTCTCTGTGCTGAAATGATGGGAGAGTGGAGGGGCCACAGTATTTTCAGTCTTGATTGTCAAAGTCTTAGATGATGCAGTTGTGGTTTCTGAAAGGTAATCTCCAGAGCCTACAACATCAATGTTACTTGGGATTAAAGATGTATCTGTGCTGTAGTGAGGAGGTGATGTCATTGTGGAAAGCAATTGGTCCATTGTACTGTGCAGAAGAGTATCTTTTTGTGTTGCAGGTTTTGTGACAGTGTAATCATCAGAGCTATCCTTCCCAGTAACATCAGGAGATGATGTGACAGTTGGCTTCTCAGTGCTATAAAGACTGGAAGCAGTATGTGATACTGCAATTGCTATATGCTCCATGGCAGGTTCAGTTGAGGTCACGGAAAATGTTGAAGTTGTTAGTGTAGCAGAAGTTGGATACATTGAAGTGTCTGCATCAGTTACGTCTTTCAAAACAGTGACAGATGGTTTCCCTGTACTATAAAGAGAAGAGGGAGCACTTGCTGGTGACTTTGTAAACTCTCCTGTGGCAGTGCCAGGTGAGGTTGGTGAGATGTGTTCTGCCTTATCTGTTGTTATTATGCCCTCAGTGAACACACTTTGATTTTGTTCACCTGGACTCACCTCATTTGTATGTCTTTGTTCAGGGGCAACAGTTGGTTTTTCAGTGCTGAACAGTGAAGAGACTGTTTTCTCAGATGCTGTCCATTCACTAGAGTCATCACCTGAAGATTCTTCATCAAAAGCTTTACTCGTTGTTTTCAGTGTGCCAGGTTCAGTGGACACTGATGTAAGTTGTGTGGCAGCAACAGTTTGCGTGGAAATGGTCACACTTAATGTTTCATCTGTTGGGCCATGACTTGTGTCAGGAACGGCTGTGGGTAAGGATGTCATGTCATTTTCTTTTTCCACTGTGCTGAACATATACTCCTCACTTGACACCGGTGTGATTGAGCTTGAGTCTGTTGTTTCAGTTAAAGTTTGAGAAGGCACAAATGATGAAGCAGCAATCTCAGTGATAGACTCAGTAACATTATCAGCAGTGTCATCGCCTGAAAATTCATTGTCCACCAGCTCTGGAACTGGTTTTGATTGTGTCTCATTAGGAAATACAGTATATGGTGTAGTTAAATGGGTTACTTGAGAGACTGAATTTGTGGACGGAGTGTTAGCTGGAGTGGCCTGTGGTGCAGATGTAACCACCTCTTCACTAGATGTCTCCACCTCTTCACTAGATGTCTCCATACTAGATACACCTTCCACAATTGTTGGTTTTGGAGTGGGTGTTGAATATTCTGAAGACGAAAAGGCTAATGCCAATTCAGTGATTGAGGTTGCATCTAAAGTTACTGGTGTAGGAGTAAAGAAGGTGGCATCAGTCCCTGAACCTTCTGATTGTTCTGTTACTTCCAACATTTGAGACATTGTAATTGGTGTGACACCTCCAGCTTCCTCTGTCTGAATTGTTGGGTAAAAGGAAGAAGAGGGAACTATGGAGATAGTGTCTGCATCAATGATATTATCATCTTTGGTAATAAGTTCGGGAGTGGGGCTTCCTTCCCTCATACTGTCTGTAGCTGTAGAGAAAAGCTCATCTTCATCTTTTGCATCCTCTGTGAATATGATGGTTGTGCTGTCTGATGGTTTAGACACATGCAGGACCATGGTAGGTGTTTGTTCAGTTAGGTCAGTTTTGGCTATGCTGCTACTGGGAGTAATGATGACAACCTGTTGGTCTGTGATGCTTTGATATATAATGGAGGGAATAGGGGGGGACATCATTGTGCCTACAGTTTGCTTATGTTCAGTGCTTGAGCTTTCTGTGGTGAAGTCAATTGCAGAGTGATCACTAACTGACGCTTCTTTTGTATGGGGGGAGACAGTTGTATAGGATGACTGCGTTACGTGCTCGGCTAGAGTAAATTCCTCCTGGTTAAAGCTTGAGACAGAAGGCACTGTCGATTCAGAAGCTATGGGTCTTTCTGTATCTGGAGCAATGTCCCCCGACTCTGAGGAAACCTGCTCATCAGTGGTTGCTGTGAAAGACACAAGGGTTTCAGTTTCACCTGTGGCTTCTCCAAATGTGAAGGCTGAACTTGGTGTTGATGTAGCTGTTGCAGATAAAGACGTGTTACCCAACTGGGCAGATGTTACAGCATATACTGTTATGTTTGGTTTCTCAGTGCTGTAGAGAGAAGATGATACTGTTTGAGCAGATGTTGAAACATATGGTCCACTTTCATGCAATGATGTTGTTGTTTTAGGTGTCTCTGTGCTGAATAGGGAAGAAGCTGTACTATTTATCTCTATATCTTCAATATCCAAGAAAGCAGTTGTTTGGTCACTTGAGCTCTCCTCAGGAAAAGCAACAGCACTAGATGATAACATGATTCCTTTTGTAGCTGCAACAGTTGTGGACAGGGGATGACTTGTGACTCGTTCAAATGTAGTTGGTCCATCAGAAAGATCATCACCTGAACTCTCATCCTCCAATGTAGAGTCATCGGTTAAGACCCCACTGCCCTGTTCAGTAATAAAATGCTCACTGCTTGTCAGGTGTGGTGATTGAGTTGATGTCATAAATTCCTTGGTAAGCTGTGTGTTGGATTGAGTTGAGGATGTGACACTTAACATGTCAGGGGTGCTCTCTTTGTCATCAAATTCAGTCTCATCTATGGCTTCAGTCAATTCTTTCTGGGGTTTTATGGTAGTCTCAACGGATATCCCTGCACCAGATCCATCTGTACTAGATTCCAAATCATCTTCATCGGTAGAGCTGCCAGAGCTCTCCATGTCAATAAATGTGGAGGTTTCCTTTAAGGTATACACAGTGACACTAGGGATCGCCATGGGTTGAAAGGTTCCCAAGGTAAAAGTACTTGTTGGGACTGTTGTAAAATCTCCTGCACTTGAACTTTCTCCTCCCATAAAAGTGGAGGCAATTGATGGCTCAGAGGTCATTATTGTGTGTTGATCAAAGGCTGTTGTTGTTGGAGTTTTATCTGTGGATTCAGATGTGTCTTCTCCTGAGCCCTCTAGTTCAGCAAAATCACCGCTTTCTAACTCAGAGTCTGATACAGAAGTAGCCTCAATTGTGGTAGAAAAGTGGGTAACATCTGTAGATTCTTCTTTCATCAACAGTGAAGTAGTTTGGGATGATGATTCAACAATAGGTTGTGATGTGGTCTGAGTCTCAGCTATTTCAATTGTATCTGTGGCTGTAGAAAATGGGATTTTGGTTTTAGATTCGATGGATGCAGTTGGTGGTACTAGTGTGGGTTTCTCAGTACTGTAGAGAGAAGAAGCTATGGTTACTTGAGATTTTAAAACGTCAATGGTTTTAGTGCCATGAGAGGAGGTTGCAACCGAAGAATCTTTCACAGCTGAGATCTGAGCCGACATATCAGTGAACTGGTCACCAGAGCCCTCTGCATGCATTGTGCTCGCTGAAACCACTTTAGGTTTTTCAGTACTGTGAAGAGATGAAGTAATATCTGTCATTGTCTTTGAGGCTGCCACACTTGCAACAGTTGTGATCATAGGTTTCGCTGTGCTGAACAAAGAGGATGATGAGATGTCAGTTGGAGGAGACGTAATAGTAGATTCAGAGGTATACATTTGTTCAGGTTCAAGTAATCCTGTGGTTACTGTTGGTCTTTCTGTGCTGAACATGGAAGAAAAAGTGCTTTTTTTACCAGCAACAGTGGTGGTTTGATAAATCAACTCACTCTCATCGATTATAGGAATGGATGAGCTTGTGAAGCTAGGAGATGCAGTAACTGTTTCCCGTGAGCTGCCAATAACTATAGCTGAGTGACTGCTTGGATTCACTTTTTGGTCAGTAGTTGGCACAAAAGACAGAGTGGATGATTCCTCTGTTAGAATTGCAGTTGTGTGCCCATTTGAGCTGTCTTCTTCTGAAAAACTAATTGTAGAACTTGTCTCCAAATCTTCAATGATCTGGATTGCTGAAGTTTTACTTGTTTCAGTTTCACGTGATGCTGTGATTGGTGGCAAATCTGTGCTAGACATTGATAAGACAGCAGTTACTGTGGTGAAGGGCGCTTTAGTGAAATTGTCAGTGCTGTCTGTTTTCGAGAGAGTAGGACTTGTCTCTGGTGTAGCTGATGTTTTACTTGTTACACTTGTCGTAACAGTATCTTGAGTTTTAGCTGATCCCGATGTTGGTTTCTCAGTACTGTATAATGACGAAGCTCTGGTAATAGCTGTTTTCAAAGTGTCACTTGTTCCAGTTTCATGTGATGCTGTCACTGATGGTGACTTTGTACTCGACAATGAAGAGAAAGTAGTTGCTCTGATGGTTGACTCTTGAGGAAAATCATGGGTGATGTCTCCAGAACCCTCTGTTCCTGTGGGAATGAGCAATGATGATGTTTCCGGTTTAAGGGTTGATCCAATTGAGGTAAGAACTGAATCAGCCTTTATAGTTCCACTGCTAATGTCTTGATCCTTACTGTCTGAAACAGCAGATGATGTAACCGGAGATGTTGCAGTTGCTGCCTCAGTGCTAAACAGAGAGGTTTTAGACGTGACAGACGAAGACTGCGTGGACATGTCTTGGGTTTGGTCACCTGAGCCATCTTCATCTGTATTTGAGAGAGTATAACTTGTCTCTGGTGTAGCTGACAATGTTTCTGTTTGACTTGTGGCAGTCACTGATGGAGTTTCAGTGTTTAACATTGAGGGCGGAGTGGTTGCCTGAAGTAAGGACTCTGCGGTGAAATCAACACTGCTGTCTCCAGACTTTTCAGCATGAGTGGTTGGTTGAACTGCCAATGATGCAGTTCCAGGGCCCATGGTTGGTCCACTGAATGAAGGAATGGACTCCACCATTGTAGATATATTGCTGATAGAATCATCATCCATTAACGTAACAGAGGATTTAACAGATGCCCAACTTGGAGACATTGTCATTGAGCTTGTGAGTGTCTCATCAGAGGATGGCGAAATGGATGGTTCTCCTGTAAATGATGGCAGTTTTGTGACATTTATGACGGAAGAGATATCAGTGTACATGTCAGATGTTTGGTCACCTGAGCCATCTTCAGCTGCTTTAGTGACCATGGCACTTTGTTCCGTCTTATCAGTTATTGCAGAGACTGAGGACCTCTCTGTCTGAGCTGTGGTAGCACTGGCTTGTTCCCCAATGGAAAGAACAGTTGATTTCTCAGTGCTAAACAACGAAGAAGATGTAGGAACCGTAGTGTCTTTGCTGGACATTTTAGTAGTTTGCTCTACTGAGCTCTCTTCCTCTAATGTTGGGAAACTAGGACTTGTCTCTGGTGTAGCTGATGTTTTACTTGTTACACTTGTCGTAACAGTATCTTGAGTTTTAGCTGATCCCGATGTTGGTTTCTCAGTACTGTATAATGACGAAGCTCTGGTAATAGCTGTTTTCAAAGTGTCACTTGTTCCAGTTTCATGTGATGCTGTCACTGATGGTGACTTTGTACTCGACAATGAAGAGAAAGTAGTTGCTCTGATGGTTGACTCTTGAGGAAAATCATGGGTGATGTCTCCAGAACCCTCTGTTCCTGTGGGAATGAGCAATGATGATGTTTCCGGTTTAAGGGTTGATCCAATTGAGGTAAGAACTGAATCAGCCTTTATAGTTCCACTGCTAATTTCTTGATCCTTACTGTCTGAAACAGCAGATGATGTAACCGGAGATGTTGCAGTTGCTGTCTCAGTGCTAAACAGAGAGGTTTTAGACGAAGACTGCGTGGACATGTCTTGGGTTTGGTCACCTGAGCCATCTTCATCTGTTATTGAGAGAGTATAACTTGTCTCTGGTGTAGCTGACAATGTTTCTGTTTGACTTGTGGCAGTCACTGATGGAGTTTCAGTGTTTAACATTGAGGACGGAGTGGTTGCCTGAAGTAAGGACTCTGCAGGGAAATCTACACTGCTGTCTCCAGACTTTTCAGCTTGAGTGGTTGGTTGAACTTCCAATAATTCAGTTCCAGGGCCCATGGTTGGTCCACTGAATGAAGGAATGGACTCCACCATTGTAGATATATTGCTGATAGAATCATCATCCATTCCCGTAACAGAGGATTTAACAGATGCCCAACTTGGAGACATTGTCATTGAGCTTGTGAGTGTCTCATCAGAGGATGGCGAAATGGATGGTTCTCCTGTAAATGATGGCAGTTTTGTGACATTTATGACGGAAGAGATATCAGTGTACATGTCAGATGTTTGGTCACCTGAGCCATCTTCAGCTGCTTTAGTGACCATGGCACTTTGTTCCGTCTTATCAGTTATTGCAGAGACTGAGGACCTCTCTGTCTGAGCTGTGGTAGCACTGGCTTGTTCCCCAATGGAAAGAACAGTTGATTTCTCAGTGCTAAACAACGAAGAAGATGTAGGAACCGTAGTGTCTTTGCTGGACATTTTAGTAGTTTGCTCTACTGAGCTCTCTTCCTCTAATGTTGGGAAACTAGGACTTGTCTCTGGTGTAGCTGATGTTTTACTTGTTACACTTGTCGTAACAGTATCTTGAGTTTTAGCTGATCCCGATGTTGGTTTCTCAGTACTGTATAATGACGAAGCTCTGGTAATAGCTGTTTTCAAAGTGTCACTTGTTCCAGTTTCATGTGATGCTGTCACTGATGGTGACTTTGTACTCGACAATGAAGAGAAAGTAGTTGCTCTGATGGTTGACTCTTGAGGAAAATCATGGGTGATGTCTCCAGAACCCTCTGTTCCTGTGGGAATGAGCAATGATGATGTTTCCGGTTTAAGGGTTGATCCAATTGAGGTAAGAACTGAATCAGCCTTTATAGTTCCACTGCTAATGTCTTGATCCTTACTGTCTGAAACAGCAGATGATGTAACCGGAGATGTTGCAGTTGCTGCCTCAGTGCTAAACAGAGAGGTTTTAGACGTGACAGACGAAGACTGCGTGGACATGTCTTGGGTTTGGTCACCTGAGCCATCTTCATCTGTATTTGAGAGAGTATAACTTGTCTCTGGTGTAGCTGACAATGTTTCTGTTTGACTTGTGGCAGTCACTGATGGAGTTTCAGTGTTTAACATTGAGGGCAGAGTGGTTGCCTGAAGTAAGGACTCTGCGGTGAAATCAACACTGCTGTCTCCAGACTTTTCAGCTTGAGTGGTTGGTTGAACTGCCAATGATGCAGTTCCAGGGCCCATGGTTTGTCCACTGAATGAAGGAATGGACTCCACCATTGTAGATATACTGCTGATAGAATCATCATCCATTCCCGTAACAGAGGATTTAACAGATGCCCAACTTGGAGACATTGTCATTGAGCTTGTGAGTGTCTCATCAGAGGATGGCGAAATGGATGGTTCTCCTGTAAATGATGGCAGTTTTGTGACATTTATGACGGAAGAGATATCAGTGTACATGTCAGATGTTTGGTCACCTGAGCCATCTTCAGCTGCTTTAGTGACCATGGCACTTTGTTCCGTCTTATCAGTTATTGCAGAGACTGAGGACCTCTCTGTCTGAGCTGTGGTAGCACTGGCTTGTTCCCCAATGGAAAGAACAGTTGATTTCTCAGTGCTAAACAACGAAGAAGATGTAGGAACCGTAGTGTCGTTGCTGGACATTTTAGTAGTTTGCTCTACTGAGCTCTCTTCCTCTAATGTTGGGAAACTAGGACTTGTCTCTGGTGTAGCTGATGTTTTACTTGTTACACTTGTCGTAACAGTATCTTGAGTTTTAGCTGATCCCGATGTTGGTTTCTCAGTACTGTATAATGACGAAGCTCTGGTAATAGCTGTTTTCAAAGTGTCACTTGTTCCAGTTTCATGTGATGCTGTCACTGATGGTGACTTTGTACTCGACAATGAAGAGAAAGTAGTTGCTCTGATGGTTGACTCTTGAGGAAAATCATGGGTGATGTCTCCAGAACCCTCTGTTCCTGTGGGAATGAGCAATGATGATGTTTCCGGTTTAAGGGTTGATCCAATTGAGGTAAGAACTGAATCAGCCTTTATAGTTCCACTGCTAATGTCTTGACCCTTACTGTCTGAAACAGCAGATGATGTAACCGGAGATGTTGCAGTTGCTGCCTCAGTGCTAAACAGAGAGGTTTTAGACGTGACAGACGAAGACTGCGTGGACATGTCTTGGGTTTGGTCACCTGAGCCATCTTCATCTGTATTTGAGAGAGTATAACTTGTCTCTGGTGTAGCTGACAATGTTTCTGTTTGACTTGTGGCAGTCACTGATGGAGTTTCAGTGTTTAACATTGAGGGCAGAGTGGTTGCCTGAAGTAAGGACTCTGCGGTGAAATCAACACTGCTGTCTCCAGACTTTTCAGCTTGAGTGGTTGGTTGAACTGCCAATGATGCAGTTCCAGGGCCCATGGTTTGTCCACTGAATGAAGGAATGGACTCCACCATTGTAGATATACTGCTGATAGAATCATCATCCATTCCCGTAACAGAGGATTTAACAGATGCCCAACTTGGAGACATTGTCATTGAGCTTGTGAGTGTCTCATCAGAGGATGGCGAAATGGATGGTTCTCCTGTAAATGATGGCAGTTTTGTGACATTTATGACGGAAGAGATATCAGTGTACATGTCAGATGTTTGGTCACCTGAGCCATCTTCAGCTGCTTTAGTGACCATGGCACTTTGTTCCGTCTTATCAGTTATTGCAGAGACTGAGGACCTCTCTGTCTGAGCTGTGGTAGCACTGGCTTGTTCCCCAATGGAAAGAACAGTTGATTTCTCAGTGCTAAACAACGAAGAAGATGTAGGAACCGTAGTGTCGTTGCTGGACATTTTAGTAGTTTGCTCTACTGAGCTCTCTTCCTCTAATGTTGGGAAACTAGGACTTGTCTCTGGTGTAGCTGATGTTTTTCTTGTTACACTTGTCGTAACAGTATCTTGAGTTTCAGCTGATCCCGATGTTGGTTTCTCAGTACTGTATAATGACGAAGCTCTGGTAATAGCTGTTTTCAAAGTGTCACTTGTTCCAGTTTCATGTGATGCTGTCACTGATGGTGACTTTGTACTCGACAATGAAGAGAAAGTAGTTGCTCTGATGGTTGACTCTTGAGGAAAATCATGGGTGATGTCTCCAGGACCCTCTGTTCCTGTGGGAATGAGCAATGATGATGTTTCCGGTTTAAGGGTTGATCCAATTGAGGTAAGAACTGAATCAGCCTTTATAGTTCCACTGCTAATGTCTTGATCCTTACTGTCTGAAACAGCAGATGATGTAACCGGAGATGTTGCAGTTGGTGCCTCAGTGCTAAACAGAGAGGTTTTAGACGTGACAGACGAAGACTGCGTGGACATGTCTTGGGTTTGGTCACCTGAGCCATCTTCATCTGTATTTGAGAGAGTATAACTTGTCTCTGGTGTAGCTGACAATGTTTCTGTTTGACTTGTGGCAGTCACTGATGGAGTTTCAGTGTTTAACATTGAGGGCGGAGTGGTTGCCTGAAGTAAGGACTCTGCAGGGAAATCTACACTGCTGTCTCCAGACTTTTCAGCTTGAGTGGTTGGTTGAACTTCCAATAATTCAGTTCCAGGGCCCATGGTTGGTCCACTGAATGAAGGAATGGAGTCCACCATTGTAGATATACTGCTGATAGAATCCTCATCCATTTCCGTAACAGAGGATTTAACAGATGCCCAACTTGGAGACATTGTCATTGAGCTTGTGAGTGTCTCATCAGAGGATGGCGAAATGGATGGTTCTCCTGTAAATGATGGCAGTTTTGTGACATTTATGACGGAAGAGATATCAGTGTACATGTCAGATGTTTGGTCACCTGAGCCATCTTCAGCTGCTTTAGTGACCATGGCACTTTGTTCCGTCTTATCAGTTATTGCAGAGACTGAGGACCTCTCTGTCTGAGCTGTGGTAGCACTGGCTTGTTCCCCAATGGAAAGAACAGTTGATTTCTCAGTGCTAAACAACGAAGAAGATGTAGGAACCGTAGTGTCTTTGCTGGACATTTTAGTAGTTTGCTCTACTGAGCTCTCTTCCTCTAATGTTGGGAAACTAGGACTTGTCTCTGGTGTAGCTGATGTTTTACTTGTTACACTTGTCGTAACAGTATCTTGAGTTTTAGCTGATCCCGATGTTGGTTTCTCAGTACTGTATAATGACGAAGCTCTGGTAATAGCTGTTTTCAAAGTGTCACTTGTTCCAGTTTCATGTGATGCTGTCACTGATGGTGACTTTGTACTCGACAATGAAGAGAAAGTAGTTGCTCTGATGGTTGACTCTTGAGGAAAATCATGGGTGATGTCTCCAGAACCCTCTGTTCCTGTGGGAATGAGCAATGATGATGTTTCCGGTTTAAGGGTTGATCCAATTGAGGTAAGAACTGAATCAGCCTTTATAGTTCCACTGCTAATGTCTTGATCCTTACTGTCTGAAACAGCAGATGATGTAACCGGAGATGTTGCAGTTGCTGCCTCAGTGCTAAACAGAGAGGTTTTAGACGAAGACTGCGTGGACATGTCTTGGGTTTGGTCACCTGAGCCATCTTCATCTGTTATTGAGAGAGTATAACTTGTCTCTGGTGTAGCTGACAATGTTTCTGTTTGACTTGTGGCAGTCACTGATGGAGTTTCAGTGTTTAACATTGAGGACGGAGTGGTTGCCTGAAGTAAGGACTCTGCAGGGAAATCTACACTGCTGTCTCCAGACTTTTCAGCTTGAGTGGTTGGTTGAACTTCCAATAATTCAGTTCCAGGGCCCATGGTTGGTCCACTGAATGAAGGAATGGACTCCACCATTGTAGATATATTGCTGATAGAATCCTCATCCATTTCCGTAACAGAGGATTTAACAGATGCCCAACTTGGAGACATTGTCATTGAGCTTGTGAGTGTCTCATCAGAGGATGGCGAAATGGATGGTTCTCCTGTAAATGATGGCAGTTTTGTGACATTTATGACGGAAGAGATATCAGTGTACATGTCAGATGTTTGGTCACCTGAGCCATCTTCAGCTGCTTTAGTGACCATGGCACTTTGTTCCGTCTTATCAGTTATTGCAGAGACTGAGGACCTCTCTGTCTGAGCTGTGGTAGCACTGGCTTGTTCCCCAATGGAAAGAACAGTTGATTTCTCAGTGCTAAACAACGAAGAAGATGTAGGAACCGTAGTGTCTTTGCTGGACATTTTAGTAGTTTGCTCTACTGAGCTCTCTTCCTCTAATGTTGGGAAACTAGGACTTGTCTCTGGTGTAGCTGATGTTTTACTTGTTACACTTGTCGTAACAGTATCTTGAGTTTTAGCTGATCCCGATGTTGGTTTCTCAGTACTGTATAATGACGAAGCTCTGGTAATAGCTGTTTTCAAAGTGTCACTTGTTCCAGTTTCATGTGATGCTGTCACTGATGGTGACTTTGTACTCGACAATGAAGAGAAAGTAGTTGCTCTGATGGTTGACTCTTGAGGAAAATCATGGGTGATGTCTCCAGAACCCTCTGTTCCTGTGGGAATGAGCAATGATGATGTCTCCGGTTTAAGGGTTGATCCAATTGAGGTAAGAACTGAATCAGCCTTTATAGTTCCACTGCTAATGTCTTGATCCTTACTGTCTGAAACAGCAGATGATGTAACTGGAGATGTTGCAGTTGCTGCCTCAGTGCTAAACAGAGAGGTTTTAGACGAAGACTGCGTGGACATGTCTTGGGTTTGGTCACCTGAGCCATCTTCATCTGTTATTGAGAGAGTATAACTTGTCTCTGGTGTAGCTGACAATGTTTCTGTTTGACTTGTGGCAGTCACTGATGGAGTTTCAGTTTTTAACATTGAGGACGGAGTGGTTGCCTGAAGTAAGGACTCTGCAGGGAAATCTACACTGCTGTCTCCAGACTTTTCAGCTTGAGTGGTTGGTTGAACTGCCAATGATGCAGTTCCAGGGCCCATGGTTGGTCCACTGAATGAAGGAATGGACTCCACCATTGTAGATATACTGCTGATAGAATCATCATCCATTTCCGGAACAGAGGATTTAACAGATGCCAAACTTGGAGACATTGTCATTGAGCTTGTGAGTGTCTCATCAGAGGATGGCGAAATGGATGGTTCTCCTGTAAATGATGGCAGTTTTGTGACATTTATGACGGAAGAGATATCAGTGTACATGTCAGATGTTTGGTCACCTGAGCCATCTTCAGCTGCTTTAGTGACCATGGCACTTTGTTCCGTCTTATCAGTTATTGCAGAGACTGAGGACCTCTCTGTCTGAGCTGTGGTAGCACTGGCTTGTTCCCCAATGGAAAGAACAGTTGATTTCTCAGTGCTAAACAATGAAGAAGATGTAGGAACCGTAGTGTCTTTGCTGGACATTTTAGTAGTTTGCTCTACTGAGCTCTCTTCCTCTAATGTTGGGAAACTAGGACTTGTCTCTGGTGTAGCTGATGTTTTTCTTGTTACACTTGTCGTAACAGTATCTTGAGTTTTAGCTGATCCCGATGTTGGTTTCTCAGTACTGTATAATGACGAAGCTCTGGTAATAGCTGTTTTCAAAGTGTCACTTGTTCCAGTTTCATGTGATGCTGTCACTGATGGTGACTTTGTACTCGACAATGAAGAGAAAGTAGTTGCTCTGATGGTTGACTCTTGAGGAAAATCATGGGTGATGTCTCCAGAACCCTCTGTTCCTGTGGGAATGAGCAATGATGATGTTTCCGGTTTAAGGGTTGATCCAATTGAGGTAAGAACTGAATCAGCCTTTATAGTTCCACTGTTAATGTCTTGATCCTTACTGTCTGAAACAGCAGATGATGTAACCGGAGATGTTGCAGTTGCTGCCTCAGTGCTAAACAGAGAGGTTTTAGACGTGACAGACGAAGACTGCGTGGACATGTCTTGGGTTTGGTCACTTGAGCCATCTTCATCTGTTTTTGAGAGAGTATAACTTGTCTCTGGTGTAGCTGACAATGTTTCTGTTTGACTTGTGGCAGTCACTGATGGAGTTTCAGTGTTTAACATAGAGGGCAGAGTGGTTGCCTGAAGTAAGGACTCTGCGGTGAAATCAACACTGCTGTCTCCAGACTTTTCAGCTTGAGTGGTTGGTTGAACTGCCAATGATGCAGTTCCAGGGCCCATGGTTGGTCCACTGAATGAAGGAATGGACTCCACCATTGTAGATATACTGCTGATAGAATCATCATCCATTTCCGTAACAGAGGATTTAACAGATGCCCAACTTGGAGACATTGTCATTGAGCTTGTGAGTGTCTCATCAGAGGATGGCGAAATGGATGGTTCTCCTGTAAATGATGGCAGTTTTGTGACATTTATGACGGAAGAGATATCAGTGTACATGTCAGATGTTTGGTCACCTGAGCCATCTTCAGCTGCTTTAGTGACCATGGCACTTTGTTCCGTCTTATCAGTTATTGCAGAGACTGAGGACGTCTCTGTCTGAGCTGTGGTAGCACTGGCTTGTTCCCCAATGGAAAGAACAGCTGATTTCTCAGTGCTAAACAATGAAGAAGATGTAGGAACCGTAGTGTCTTTGCTGGACATTTTAGTAGTTTGCTCTACTGAGCTCTCTTCCTCTAATGTTGGGAAACTAGGACTTGTCTCTGGTGAAGCTGATGTTTTACTTGTTACACTTGTCGTAACAGTATCTTGAGTTTTAGCTGATCCCGATGTTGGTTTCTCAGTACTGTATAATGACGAAGCTCTGGTAATAGCTGTTTTCAAAGTGTCACTTGTTCCAGTTTCATGTGATGCTGTCACTGATGGTGACTTTGTACTCGACAATGAAGAGAAAGTAGTTGCTCTGATGGTTGACTCTTGAGGAAAATCATGGGTGATGTCTCCAGAACCCTCTGTTCCTGTGGGAATGAGCAATGATGATGTTTCCGGTTTAAGGGTTGATCCAATTGAGGTAAGAACTGAATCAGCCTTTATAGTTCCACTGCTAATGTCTTGATCCTTACTGTCTGAAACAGCAAATGATGTAACCGGAGATGTTGCAGTTGGTGCCTCAGTGCTAAACAGAGAGGTTTTAGACGTGACAGACGAAGACTGCGTGGACATGTCTTGGGTTTGGTCACCTGAGCCATCTTCATCTGTTATTGAGAGAGTATAACTTGTCTCTGGTGTAGCTGACAATGTTTCTGTTTGACTTGTGGCAGTCACTGATGGAGTTTCAGTGTTTAACATTGAGGGCGGAGTGGTTGCCTGAAGTAAGGACTCTGCGGTGAAATCAACACTGCTGTCTCCAGACTTTTCAGCTTGAGTGGTTGGTTGAACTGCCAATGATGCAGTTCCAGGGCCCATGGTTGGTCCACTGAATGAAGGAATGGACTCCACCATTGTAGATATACTGCTGATAGAATCATCATCCATTTCCGTATCAGATGATTTAACAGATGCCCAACTTGGAGACATTGTCATTGAGCTTGTGAGTGTCTCATCAGAGGATGGCGAAATGGATGGTTCTCCTGTAAATGATGGCAGTTTTGTGACATTTATGACGGAAGAGATATCAGTGTACATGTCAGATGTTTGGTCACCTGAGCCATCTTCAGCTGCTTTAGTGACCATGGCACTTTGTTCCGTCTTATAAGTTATTGCAGAGACTGAGGACCTCTCTGTCTGAGCTGTGGTAGCACTGGCTTGTTCCCCAATGGAAAGAACAGTTGATTTCTCATTGCTAAACAACGAAGAAGATGTAGGAACCGTAGTGTCTTTGCCGGACATTTTAGTAGTTTGCTCTACTGAGCTCTCTTCCTCTAATGTTGGGAAACTAGGACTTGTCTCTGGTGTAGCGGATGTTTTACTTGTTACACTTGTCGTAACAGTATCTTGAGTTTTAGCTGATCCCAATGTTGGTTTCTCAGTACTGTATAATGACGAAGCTCTGGTAATAGCTGTTTTCAAAGTGTCACTTGTTCCAGTTTCATGTGATGCTGTCACTGATGGTGACTTTGTACTCGACAATGAAGAGAAAGTAGTTGCTCTGATGGTTGACTCTTGAGGGAAATCATGGGTGATGTCTCCAGAACCCTCTGTTCCTGTGGGAATGAGCAATGATGATGTTTTCGGTTTAAGGGTTGATCCAATTGAGGTAAGAACTGAATCAGCCTTTATAGTTCCACTGCTAATGTCTTGATCCTTACTGTCTGAAACAGCAGATGATGTAACCGGAGATGTTGCAGTTGGTGCCTCAGTGCTAAACAGAGAGGTTTTAGAAGTGACAGACGAAGACTGCGTGGACATGTCTTGGGTTTGGTCACCTGAGCCATCTTCATCTGTTTTTGAGAGAGTATAACTTGTCTCTGGTGTAGCTGACAATGTTTCTGTTTGACTTGTGGCAGTCACTGATGGAGTTTCAGTGTTTAACATTGAGGACGGAGTGGTTGCCTGAAGTAAGGACTCTGCAGGGAAATCTACACTGCTGTCTCCAGACTTTTCAGTTTGAGTGGTTGGTTGAACTTCCAATAATTCAGTTCCAGGGCCCATGGTTGGTCCACTGAATGAAGGAATGGACTCCACCATTGTAGATATATTGCTGATAGAATCATCATCCATTACCGTAACAGAGGATTTAACAGATGCCCAACTTGGAGACATTGTTATTGAGCTTGTGAGTGTCTCATCAGAGGATGGCGAAATGGATGGTTCTCCTGTAAATGATGGCAGTTTTGTGACATTTATGACGGAAGAGATATCAGTGTACATGTCAGATGTTTGGTCACCTGAGCCATCTTCAGCTGCTTTAGTGACCATGGCACTTTGTTCCGTCTTATCAGTTATTGCAGAGACTGAGGACCTCTCTGTCTGAGCTGTGGTAGCACTGGCTTGTTCCCCAATGGAAAGAACAGTTGATTTCTCAGTGCTAAACAACGAAGAAGATGTAGGAACCGTAGTGTCTTTGCTGGACATTTTAGTAGTTTGCTCTACTGAGCTCTCTTCCTCTAATGTTGGGAAACTAGGACTTGTCTCTGGTGTAGCTGATGTTTTACTTGTTACACTTGTCGTAACAGTATCTTGAGTTTTAGCTGATCCCGATGTTGGTTTCTCAGTACTGTATAATGACGAAGCTCTGGTAATAGCTGTTTTCAAAGTGTCACTTGTTCCAGTTTCATGTGATGCTGTCACTGATGGTGACTTTGTACTCGACAATGAAGAGAAAGTAGTTGCTCTGATGGTTGACTCTTGAGGGAAATCATGGGTGATGTCTCCAGAACCCTCTGTTCCTGTGGGAATGAGCAATGATGATGTTTCCGGTTTAAGGGTTGATCCAATTGAGGTAAGAACTGAATCAGCCTTTATAGTTCCACTGCTAATGTCTTGATCCTTACTGTCTGAAACAGCAGATGATGTAACCGGAGATGTTGCAGTTGGTGCCTCAGTGCTAAACAGAGAGGTTTTAGACGTGACAGACGAAGACTGCGTGGACATGTCTTGGGTTTGGTCACCTGAGCCATCTTCATCAGTTTTTGAGAGAGTATAACTTGTCTCTGGTGTAGCTGACAATGTTTCTGTTTGACTTGTGGCAGTCACCGATGGAGTTTCAGTGTTTAACATTGAGGACGGAGTGGTTGCCTGAAGTAAGGACTCTGCGGTGAAATCAACACTGCTGTCTCCAGACTTTTCAGCTTGAGTGGTTGGTTGAACTGCCAATGATGCAGTTCCAGGGCCCATGGTTGGTCCACTGAATGAAGGAATGGACTCCACCATTGTAGATATACTGCTGATAGAATCATCATCCATTCCCGTAACAGAGGATTTAACAGATGCCCAACTTGGAGACATTGTCATTGAGCTTGTGAGTGTCTCATCAGAGGATGGCGAAATGGATGGTTCTCCTGTAAATGATGGCAGTTTTGTGACATTTATGACGGAAGAGATATCAGTGTACATGTCAGATGTTTGGTCACCTGAGCCATCTTCAGCTGCTTCAGTGACCATGGCACTTTGTTCCGTCTTATCAGTTATTGCAGAGACTGAGGACCTCTCTGTCTGAGCTGTGGTAGCACTGGCTTGTTCCCCAATGGAAAGAACAGTTGATTTCTCAGTGCTAAACAATGAAGAAGATGTAGGAACCGTAGTGTCTTTGCTGGACATTTTAGTAGTTTGCTCTACTGAGCTCTCTTCCTCTAATGTTGGGAAACTAGGACTTGTCTCTGGTGTAGCTGATGTTTTTCTTGTTACACTTGTCGTAACAGTATCTTGAGTTTTAGCTGATCCCGATGTTGGTTTCTCAGTACTGTATAATGACGAAGCTCTGGTAATAGCTGTTTTCAAAGTGTCACTTGTTCCAGTTTCATGTGATGCTGTCACTGATGGTGACTTTGTACTCGACAATGAAGAGAAAGTAGTTGCTCTGATGGTTGACTCTTGAGGAAAATCATGGGTGATGTCTCCAGAACCCTCTGTTCCTGTGGGAATGAGCAATGATGATGTTTCCGGTTTAAGGGTTGATCCAATTGAGGTAAGAACTGAATCAGCCTTTATAGTTCCACTGCTAATGTCTTGATCCTTACTGTCTGAAACAGCAGATGATGTAACCGGAGATGTTGCAGTTGCTGCCTCAGTGCTAAACAGAGAGGTTTTAGACGTGACAGACGAAGACTGCGTGGACATGTCTTGGGTTTGGTCACCTGAGCCATCTTCATCTGTTTTTGAGAGAGTATAACTTGTCTCTGGTGTAGCTGACAATGTTTCTGTTTGACTTGTGGCAGTCACTGATGGAGTTTCAGTGTTTAACATTGAGGGCAGAGTGGTTGCCTGAAGTAAGGACTCTGCGGTGAAATCAACACTGCTGTCTCCAGACTTTTCAGCTTGAGTGGTTGGTTGAACTGCCAATGATGCAGTTCCAGGGCCCATGGTTTGTCCACTGAATGAAGGAATGGACTCCACCATTGTAGATATACTGCTGATAGAATCATCATCCATTCCCGTAACAGAGGATTTAACAGATGCCCAACTTGGAGACATTGTCATTGAGCTTGTGAGTGTCTCATCAGAGGATGGCGAAATGGATGGTTCTCCTGTAAATGATGGCAGTTTTGTGACATTTATGACGGAAGAGATATCAGTGTACATGTCAGATGTTTGGTCACCTGAGCCATCTTCAGCTGCTTTAGTGACCATGGCACTTTGTTCCGTCTTATCAGTTATTGCAGAGACTGAGGACCTCTCTGTCTGAGCTGTGGTAGCACTGGCTTGTTCCCCAATGGAAAGAACAGCTGATTTCTCAGTGCTAAACAATGAAGAAGATGTAGGAACCGTAGTGTCTTTGCTGGACATTTTAGTAGTTTGCTCTACTGAGCTCTCTTCCTCTAATGTTGGGAAACTAGGACTTGTCTCTGGTGAAGCTGATGTTTTACTTGTTACACTTGTCGTAACAGTATCTTGAGTTTTAGCTGATCCCGATGTTGGTTTCTCAGTACTGTATAATGACGAAGCTCTGGTAATAGCTGTTTTCAAAGTGTCACTTGTTCCAGTTTCATGTGATGCTGTCACTGATGGTGACTTTGTACTCGACAATGAAGAGAAAGTAGTTGCTCTGATGGTTGACTCTTGAGGAAAATCATGGGTGATGTCTCCAGGACCCTCTGTTCCTGTGGGAATGAGCAATGATGATGTTTCCGGTTTAAGGGTTGATCCAATTGAGGTAAGAACTGAATCAGCCTTTATAGTTCCACTGCTAATGTCTTGATCCTTACTGTCTGAAACAGCAGATGATGTAACCGGAGATGTTGCAGTTGCTGCCTCAGTGCTAAACAGAGAGGTTTTAGACGAAGACTGCGTGGACATGTCTTGGGTTTGGTCACCTGAGCCATCTTCATCTGTTTTTGAGAGAGTATAACTTGTCTCTGGTGTAGCTGACAATGTTTCTGTTTGACTTGTGGCAGTCACTGATGGAGTTTCAGTGTTTAACATTGAGGACGGAGTGGTTGCCTGAAGTAAGGACTCTGCAGGGAAATCTACACTGCTGTCTCCAGACTTTTCAGCTTGAGTGGTTGGTTGAACTGCCAATGATGCAGTTCCAGGGCCCATGGTTGGTCCACTGAATGAAGGAATGGACTCCACCATTGTAGATATACTGCTGATAGAATCATCATCCATTCCCGTAACAGAGGATTTAACAGATGCCCAACTTGGAGACATTGTCATTGAGCTTGTGAGTGTCTCATCAGAGGATGGCGAAATGGATGGTTCTCCTGTAAATGATGGCAGTTTTGTGACATTTATGACGGAAGAGATATCAGTGTACATGTCAGATGTTTGGTCACCTGAGCCATCTTCAGCTGCTTCAGTGACCATGGCACTTTGTTCCGTCTTATCAGTTATTGCAGAGACTGAGGACCTCTCTGTCTGAGCTGTGGTAGCACTGGCTTGTTCCCCAATGGAAAGAACAGTTGATTTCTCAGTGCTAAACAATGAAGAAGATGTAGGAACCGTAGTGTCTTTGCTGGACATTTTAGTAGTTTGCTCTACTGAGCTCTCTTCCTCTAATGTTGGGAAACTAGGACTTGTCTCTGGTGTAGCTGATGTTTTTCTTGTTACACTTGTCGTAACAGTATCTTGAGTTTTAGCTGATCCCGATGTTGGTTTCTCAGTACTGTATAATGACGAAGCTCTGGTAATAGCTGTTTTCAAAGTGTCACTTGTTCCAGTTTCATGTGATGCTGTCACTGATGGTGACTTTGTACTCGACAATGAAGAGAAAGTAGTTGCTCTGATGGTTGACTCTTGAGGAAAATCATGGGTGATGTCTCCAGAACCCTCTGTTCCTGTGGGAATGAGCAATGATGATGTTTCCGGTTTAAGGGTTGATCCAATTGAGGTAAGAACTGAATCAGCCTTTATAGTTCCACTGCTAATGTCTTGATCCTTACTGTCTGAAACAGCAGATGATGTAACCGGAGATGTTGCAGTTGCTGCCTCAGTGCTAAACAGAGAGGTTTTAGACGTGACAGACGAAGACTGCGTGGACATGTCTTGGGTTTGGTCACCTGAGCCATCTTCATCTGTTTTTGAGAGAGTATAACTTGTCTCTGGTGTAGCTGACAATGTTTCTGTTTGACTTGTGGCAGTCACTGATGGAGTTTCAGTGTTTAACATTGAGGGCAGAGTGGTTGCCTGAAGTAAGGACTCTGCGGTGAAATCAACACTGCTGTCTCCAGACTTTTCAGCTTGAGTGGTTGGTTGAACTGCCAATGATGCAGTTCCAGGGCCCATGGTTTGTCCACTGAATGAAGGAATGGACTCCACCATTGTAGATATACTGCTGATAGAATCATCATCCATTCCCGTAACAGAGGATTTAACAGATGCCCAACTTGGAGACATTGTCATTGAGCTTGTGAGTGTCTCATCAGAGGATGGCGAAATGGATGGTTCTCCTGTAAATGATGGCAGTTTTGTGACATTTATGACGGAAGAGATATCAGTGTACATGTCAGATGTTTGGTCACCTGAGCCATCTTCAGCTGCTTTAGTGACCATGGCACTTTGTTCCGTCTTATCAGTTATTGCAGAGACTGAGGACCTCTCTGTCTGAGCTGTGGTAGCACTGGCTTGTTCCCCAATGGAAAGAACAGCTGATTTCTCAGTGCTAAACAACGAAGAAGATGTAGGAACCGTAGTGTCTTTGCTGGACATTTTAGTAGTTTGCTCTACTGAGCTCTCTTCCTCTAATGTTGGGAAACTAGGACTTGTCTCTGGTGTAGCTGATGTTTTACTTGTTACACTTGTCGTAACAGTATCTTGAGTTTTAGCTGATCCCGATGTTGGTTTCTCAGTACTGTATAATGACGAAGCTCTGGTAATAGCTGTTTTCAAAGTGTCACTTGTTCCAGTTTCATGTGATGCTGTCACTGATGGTGACTTTGTACTCGACAATGAAGAGAAAGTAGTTGCTCTGATGGTTGACTCTTGAGGAAAATCATGGGTGATGTCTCCAGAACCCTCTGTTCCTGTGGGAATGAGCAATGATGATGTTTCCGGTTTAAGGGTTGATCCAATTGAGGTAAGAACTGAATCAGCCTTTATAGTTCCACTGCTAATGTCTTGATCCTTACTGTCTGAAACAGCAGATGATGTAACCGGAGATGTTGCAGTTGGTGCCTCAGTGCTAAACAGAGAGGTTTTAGACGTGACAGACGAAGACTGCGTGGACATGTCTTGGGTTTGGTCACCTGAGCCATCTTCATCTGTTTTTGAGAGAGTATAACTTGTCTCTGGTGTAGCTGACAATGTTTCTGTTTGACTTGTGGCAGTCACTGATGGAGTTTCAGTGTTTAACATTGAGGACGGAGTGGTTGCCTGAAGTAAGGACTCTGCGGTGAAATCAACACTGCTGTCTCCAGACTTTTCAGCTTGAGTGGTTGGTTGAACTGCCAATGATGCAGTTCCAGGGCCCATGGTTGGTCCACTGAATGAAGGAATGGACTCCACCATTGTAGATATATTGCTGATAGAATCCTCATCCATTTCCGTAACAGAGGATTTAACAGATGCCCAACTTGGAGACATTGTCATTGAGCTTGTGAGTGTCTCATCAGAGGATGGCGAAATGGATGGTTCTCCTGTAAATGATGGCAGTTTTGTGACATTTATGATGGAAGAGATATCAGTGTACATGTCAGATGTTTGGTCACCTGAGCCATCTTCAGCTGCTTTAGTGACCGTGGCACTTTGTTCCGTCTTATCAGTTATTGCAGAGACTGAGGACCTCTCTGTCTGAGCTGTGGTAGCACTGGCTTGTTCCCCAATGGAAAGAACAGTTGATTTCTCAGTGCTAAACAACGAAGAAGATGTAGGAACCGTAGTGTCTTTGCTGGACATTTTAGTAGTTTGCTCTACTGAGCTCTCTTCCTCTAATGTTGGGAAACTAGGACTTGTCTCTGGTGTAGCTGATGTTTTACTTGTTACACTTGTCGTAACAGTATCTTGAGTTTTAGCTGATCCCGATGTTGGTTTCTCAGTACTGTATAATGACGAAGCTCTGGTAATAGCTGTTTTCAAAGTGTCACTTGTTCCAGTTTCATGTGATGCTGTCACTGATGGTGACTTTGTACTCGACAATGAAGAGAAAGTAGTTGCTCTGATGGTTGACTCTTGAGGAAAATCATGGGTGATGTCTCCAGAACCCTCTGTTCCTGTGGGAATGAGCAATGATGATGTTTCCGGTTTAAGGGTTGATCCAATTGAGGTAAGAACTGAATCAGCCTTTATAGTTCCACTGCTAATGTCTTGATCCTTACTGTCTGAAACAGCAGATGATGTAACCGGAGATGTTGCAGTTGCTGCCTCAGTGCTAAACAGAGAGGTTTTAGACGAAGACTGCGTGGACATGTCTTGGGTTTGGTCACCTGAGCCATCTTCATCTGTTATTGAGAGAGTATAACTTGTCTCTGGTGTAGCTGACAATGTTTCTGTTTGACTTGTGGCAGTCACTGATGGAGTTTCAGTGTTTAACATTGAGGACGGAGTGGTTGCCTGAAGTAAGGACTCTGCAGGGAAATCTACACTGCTGTCTCCAGACTTTTCAGCTTGAGTGGTTGGTTGAACTTCCAATAATTCAGTTCCAGGGCCCATGGTTGGTCCACTGAATGAAGGAATGGACTCCACCATTGTAGATATACTGCTGATAGAATCATCATCCATTACCGTAACAGAGGATTTAACAGATGCCCAACTTGGAGACATTGTCATTGAGCTTGTGAGTGTCTCATCAGAGGATGGCGAAATGGATGGTTCTCCTGTAAATGATGGCAGTTTTGTGACATTTATGACGGAAGAGATATCAGTGTACATGTCAGATGTTTGGTCACCTGAGCCATCTTCAGCTGCTTTAGTGACCATGGCGCTTTGTTCCGTCTTATCAGTTATTGCAGAGACTGAGGACCTCTCTGTCTGAGCTGTGGTAGCACTGGCTTGTTCCCCAATGGAAAGAACAGTTGATTTCTCAGTGCTAAACAACGAAGAAGATGTAGGAACCGTAGTGTCTTTGCTGGACATTTTAGTAGTTTGCTCTACTGAGCTCTCTTCCTCTAATGTTGGGAAACTAGGACTTGTCTCTGGTGTAGCTGATGTTTTACTTGTTACACTTGTCGTAACAGTATCTTGAGTTTTAGCTGATCCCGATGTTGGTTTCTCAGTACTGTATAATGACGAAGCTCTGGTAATAGCTGTTTTCAAAGTGTCACTTGTTCCAGTTTCATGTGATGCTGTCACTGATGGTGACTTTGTACTCGACAATGAAGAGAAAGTAGTTGCTCTGATGGTTGACTCTTGAGGAAAATCCTGGGTGATGTCTCCAGAACCCTCTGTTCCTGTGGGAATGAGCAATGATGATGTTTCCGGTTTAAGGGTTGATCCAATTGAGGTAAGAACTGAATCAGCCTTTATAGTTCCACTGCTAATGTCTTGATCCTTACTGTCTGAAACAGCAGATGATGTAACTGGAGATGTTGCAGTTGCTGCCTCAGTGCTAAACAGAGAGGTTTTAGACGAAGACTGCGTGGACATGTCTTGGGTTTGGTCACCTGAGCCATCTTCATCTGTTTTTGAGAGAGTATAACTTGTCTCTGGTGTAGCTGACAATGTTTCTGTTTGACTTGTGGCAGTCACTGATGGAGTTTCAGTGTTTAACATTGAGGACGGAGTGGTTGCCTGAAGTAAGGACTCTGCAGGGAAATCTACACTGCTGTCTCCAGACTTTTCAGCTTGAGTGGTTGGTTGAACTTCCAATAATTCAGTTCCAGGGCCCATGGTTGGTCCACTGAATGAAGGAATGGACTCCACCATTGTAGATATACTGCTGATAGAATCATCATCCATTACCGTAACAGAGGATTTAACAGATGCCCAACTTGGAGACATTGTCATTGAGCTTGTGAGTGTCTCATCAGAGGATGGCGAAATGGATGGTTCTCCTGTAAATGATGGCAGTTTTGTGACATTTATGACGGGAGAGATATCAGTGTACATGTCAGATGTTTGGTCACCTGAGCCATCTTCAGCTGCTTTAGTGACCATGGCACTTTGTTCCGTCTTATCAGTTATTGCAGAGACTGAGGACCTCTCTGTCTGAGCTGTGGTAGCACTGGCTTGTTCCCCAATGGAAAGAACAGTTGATTTCTCAGTGCTAAACAACGAAGAAGATGTATGAACCGTAGTGTCTTTGCTGGACATTTTAGTAGTTTGCTCTACTGAGCTCTCTTCCTCTAATGTTGGGAAACTAGGACTTGTCTCTGGTGAAGCTGATGTTTTACTTGTTACACTTGTCGTAACAGTATCTTGAGTTTTAGCTGATCCCGATGTTGGTTTCTCAGTACTGTGTAATGACGAAGCTCTGGTAATAGCTGTTTTCAAAGTGTCACTTGTTCCAGTTTCATGTGATGCTGTCACTGATGGTGACTTTGTACTCGACAATGAAGAGAAAGTAGTTGCTCTGATGGTTGACTCTTGAGGAAAATCCTGGGTGATGTCTCCAGAACCCTCTGTTCCTGTGGGAATGAGTAATGATGATGTTTCCGGTTTAAGGGTTGATCCAATTGAGGTAAGAACTGAATCAGCCTTTATAGTTCCACTGCTAATGTCTTGATCCTTACTGTCTGAAACAGCAGATGATGTAACCGGAGATGTTGCAGTTGGTGCCTCAGTGCTAAACAGAGAGGTTTTAGACGTGACAGACGAAGACTGCGTGGACATGTCTTGGGTTTGGTCACCTGAGCCATCTTCATCTGTTTTTGAGAGAGTATAACTTGTCTCTGGTGTAGCTGACAATGTTTCTGTTTGACTTGTGGCAGTCACTGATGGAGTTTCAGTGTTTAACATTGAGGACGGAGTGGTTGCCTGAAGTAAGGACTCTGCGGTGAAATCAACACTGCTGTCTCCAGACTTTTCAGCTTGAGTGGTTGGTTGAACTGCCAATGATGCAGTTCCAGGGCCCATGGTTGGTCCACTGAATGAAGGAATGGACTCCACCATTGTAGATATATTGCTGATAGAATCCTCATCCATTTCCGTAACAGAGGATTTAACAGATGCCCAACTTGGAGACATTGCCATTGAGCTTGTGAGTGTCTCATCAGAGGATGGCGAAATGGATGGTTCTCCTGTAAAGGATGGCAGTTTTGTGACATTTATGATGGAAGAGATATCAGTGTACATGTCAGATGTTTGGTCACCTGAGCCATCTTCAGCTGCTTTAGTGACCATGGCACTTTGTTCCGTCTTATCAGTTATTGCAGAGACTGAGGACCTCTCTGTCTGAGCTGTGGTAGCACTGGCTTGTTCCCCAATGGAAAGAACAGTTGATTTCTCAGTGCTAAACAACGAAGAAGATGTAGGAACCGTAGTGTCTTTGCTGGACATTTTAGTAGTTTGCTCTACTGAGCTCTCTTCCTCTAATGTTGGGAAACTAGGACTTGTCTCTGGTGTAGCTGATGTTTTACTTGTTACACTTGTCGTAACAGTATCTTGAGTTTTAGCTGATCCCGATGTTGGTTTCTCAGTACTGTATAATGACGAAGCTCTGGTAATAGCTGTTTTCAAAGTGTCACTTGTTCCAGTTTCATGTGATGCTGTCACTGATGGTGACTTTGTACTCGACAATGAAGAGAAAGTAGTTGCTCTGATGGTTGACTCTTGAGGAAAATCCTGGGTGATGTCTCCAGAACCCTCTGTTCCTGTGGGAATGAGCAATGATGATGTTTCCGGTTTAAGGGTTGATCCAATTGAGGTAAGAACTGAATCAGCCTTTATAGTTCCACTGCTAATGTCTTTATCCTCAATGCTTGAGGCAGATGATGTAGCCAGATAAGTTACATCAACTTGTTCCATAGTTGATGCACTTTGTGTTGAGTAATGTCTGAAATATTCGGTGAATGACGACATTGTTGTCTTAATCATTTCAAGAGCACCGTATAAAGGGAATGCAGTGGTTGCAATGGATTGATGTGAGGAAGGAGTGGTTGTATCATCCTGTTTCAACTCTTCATGCATAGTTGTGGGTGTTGAAGTTGAAGCAACATTTGTTTTATCCGTGCCTATTGATTTCACTGTTTGTGATTTTACTTGACTCTCCCATGGAGCTTGATCTGTTGTATTTATAGCGCTTGATGTTGCAGTCTCTACAGTAGTATGCAACGTTGGGCCAGTTGTGAAACTATTTAAGGTTTGAACCATTAAACCCTCTACCTTTGGTATAGACATATCAGCAGTCCCAAATTCTGGTATTATCTCAGTCTTCTCAGTCTGTTTAGTAATGGTTGAACTACTAGAAACTAAAGGGGCTGTTGTGCTTATGTTTTGATCATCCATGTCTGAAACAGCAGATGAGGTAACATGAGATGTTGCTTTTGATTCTTCAGTCCTGTATAGTTTTGATTTAGCTGTGACAGAGAAGGTCTGAGTCAACCCTTCTTGGGTTTGGTCACCTGAACTTTCTTCATCGGTTGTTGCAAAAGTAGAACTCATCTCTGGTGTTATTGATGCTTTCTGTGTCTCACTTGTGGTCACAGTCTCCTGTGTTCCAGTTGAAACTGAGGTTGTTTTCTCAGTACTATACAGTGATGATTCTTTAGTGACAGCTGTTTTTGAAGTATTGATTGTTTCAGTTTCTCGCGATGCTATCACTGATGTTGACTGTGTACTCAAGAATGAAGAAACAGCAGATATTGTAACAGGAGATGTTACTGTTGGTACCTCAGTGCTGTATGGAGTTGATTTAGCTGTGACAGAGGAAGTCTGAGGGAACATGTCTTGGGTTTGGTCTCCTGAGCTTTCTTCATCTGTTGTTGTAGAACTTGTCTCTGGTGTAGCTGATGTTTTTTCAGTTTGACTTGTTACAGTCTCCTGTGTTTCTGAAGTTGGTGTCTCAGTACTGAATAGTGATGAAGCTTTAGTGACAGCTGTCTTTGAAGTATCAATAGCTTTAGTTCCTTGCAATGCTGTCATTGATAGGGACTCTGTGCTCAACAATGAAGGACCAGTAGTTGCTTTGATTATTGACTTTTCTGTGAAGTCTTCACTGCTGTCTCCAGAACTCTCTGTATCTGTGGTAATGAGAAACGACGATGTTTCAGGTTTCATTGTTGATCCAGTGGATGTAAGAATATACTCTGGCTTTGTAGTTTCACCATTAATGTCTTTCTTATCAATGTCTGAAACAGCAGAAGATGTAAAAACAGATCTTGCAGTTGGTGCCTCAGTGCTGTAGAGAGACGATTTAGCTGTGACAGAGAAGGTACTAGTGAACATGTCTTGGGTTTGGTCACCTGAGCTTTCTTCATCTGTAGTTGGGAAAGTAGAACTTGTCTCTGGTGTAGCTGATGTTTTACTTGTTAGAGTTGTCATAACAGTATCTTGAGTTTTAGCTGACCCTGATGTTGGTTTCTCAGTACTGTATAATGATGAAGCTCTAGTAATAGCTGTTTTCAAAATGTCACTTGTTTCAGTTTCATGCGGTGCTGTCACTGATGGTGACTTTGTACTCAACAATGAAGAGAAAGTAGTTGCTCTGATGGTTGACTCTTGGGTAAAATCATCAGTGATGTCTCCAGAACCCTCTGTTCCTGTGGGAATAAGCAATGATGATGTTTCAGGTTTAAGGGTTGATCCTATTGAGGTAGGAATTGAGTCCAGCGTTGTAGTTTCACCACTTATCTCTCTATCCTCAATGCCTGAAACAGCAGATATTGTAACAGGAGATGTTACTGTTGGTACCTCAGTGCTGTATGGAGTTGATTTAGCTGTGACAGAGGAAGTCTGAGGGAACATGTCTTGGGTTTGGTCTCCTGAGCTTTCTTCATCTGTTGTTGTAGAACTTGTCTCTGGTGTAGCTGATGTTTTTTCAGTTTGACTTGTTACAGTCTCCTGTGTTTCTGAAGTTGGTGTCTCAGTACTGAATAGTGATGAAGCTTTAGTGACAGCTGTTCTTGAAGTATCGATTTTGTCAGTTTCTTGCAATGCTGTCACTGATGGGGACTCTGTGCTCAACAATGAAGGACCAGTAGTTTCTGTGATTATTGACTTTTCTGTGAAGTCTTCACTGCTGTCTCCAGAACTCTCTGTATCTGTGGTAATGAGAAACGACGATGTTTCAGGTTTCATTGTTGATCCAGTGGATGTAAGAATATACTCTGGCTTTGTAGTTTCACCATTAATGTCTTTCTTATCAATGTCTGAAACAGCAGAAGATGTAAAAACAGATCTTGCAGTTGGTGCCTCAGTGCTGTAGAGAGACGATTTAGCTGTGACAGAGAAGGTACTAGTGAACATGTCTTGGGTTTGGTCTCCTGAGCTTTCTTCATCTGTAGTTGGGAAAGTAGAACTTGTCTCTGGTGTAGCTGATGTTTTACTTGTTAGAGTTGTCGTAACAGTATCTTGAGTTTTAGCTGACCCCGATGTTGGTTTCTCAGTACTGTATAATGACGAAGCTCTGGTAATAGCTGTTTTCAAAGTGTCACTTGTTCCAGTTTCATGCGGTGCTGTCACTGATGGTGACTTTGTACTCGACAATGAAGAGAAAGTAGTTGCTCTGATGGTTGACTCTTGGGTAAAATCATCAGTGATGTCTCCAGAACCCTCTGTTCCTGTGGGAATAAGCAATGATGATGTTTCAGGTTTAAGGGTTGATCCTATTGAGGTAGGAATTGAGTCCAGCGTTGTAGTTTCACCACTTATCTCTCTATCCTCAATGCCTGAAACAGCAGATGTTGTAACAGGAGATGTTACTGTTGGTACCTCAGTGCTGTATGGAGTTGATTTAGCTGTGACAGAGGAAGTCTGAGGGAACATGTCTTGGGTTTGGTCTCCTGAGCTTTCTTCATCTGTTGTTGTAGAACTTGTCTCTGGTGTAGCTGATATTTTTTCAGTTTGACTTGTTACAGTCTCCTGTGTTTCTGAAGTTGGTGTCTCAGTACTGAATAGTGATGAAGCTTTAGTGACAGCTGTTTTTGAAGTATCAATAGCTTTAGTTCCTTGCAATGCTGTCACTGATGGGGACTCTGTGCTCAACAATGAAAAATCTGTAGTTGCTGTTATGATTGACCCTTCGGTAAAGTCATCTGTGCTGTCTCCAGAAATCTCTGTACCTGTTTTAATCAGGACTGATGCCGTTTCTGGTGTCACAGTTGATCCACTCAATTGAATTGACTCCGCCATTGTAGTTTCACTACTAATTTCTTTATCTTCAATGCTTGTTATAGCAGACAATGTAACAGGAGATGTTGCAGCTAGGGCCTCAGTGCTGGAGACAGGGGATTTAGCTGTGACAGAGGAGTCCTGAGTGAACATCTCTTGGGTTTGGTCACCCGAGCTTTCTTCATCTGTTGTTGTAGAACTTGTCTCTGGTGTAGCTGATGTTTTTTCAGTTTGACTCGTTACAGTCTCCTGTGTTTCTGAAGTTGGTGTCTCAGTACTGAATAGTGATGAAGCTTTAGTGACAGCTGTTTTTGAAGTATTGATTGTTTCAGTTTCTCGCAATGCTATCACTGATGCTGACTGTGTACTCAAGAATGAAGAAACAGCAGATATTGTAACAGGAGATGTTACTGTTGGTACCTCAGTGCTGTATGGAGTTGATTTAGCTGTGACAGAGGAAGTCTGAGGGAACATCTCTTGGGTTTGGTCACCCGAGCTTTCTTCATCTGTTGTTGTAGAACTTGTCTCTGGTGTAGCTGATGTTTTTTCAGTTTGACTTGTTACAGTCTCCTGTGTTTCTGAAGTTGGTGTCTCAGTACTGAATAGTGATGAAGCTTTAGTGACAGCTGTTTTTGAAGTATTGATTGTTTCAGTTTCTCGCAATGCTATCACTGATGTTGACTGTGTACTCAAGAATGAAGAAACAGCAGATATTGTAACAGGAGATGTTACTGTTGGTACCTCAGTGCTGTATGGAGTTGATTTAGCTGTGACAGAGGAAGTCTGAGGGAACATGTCTTGGGTTTGGTCTCCTGAGCTTTCTTCATCTGTTGTTGTAGAACTTGTCTCTGGTGTAGCTGATATTTTTTCAGTTTGACTTGTTACAGTCTCCTGTGTTTCTGAAGTTGGTGTCTCAGTACTGAATAGTGATGAAGCTTTAGTGACAGCTGTCTTTGAAGCATCAATAGCTTTAGTTCCTTGCAATGCTGTCACCGATGGGGACTCTGTGCTCAACAATGAATAATCAGTAGTTGCTGTTATGATTGACCCTTCGGTAAAGTCATCTGTGCTGTCTCCAGAAATCTCTGTACCTGTTGTAATCAGGACTGATGCCGTTTCTGGTGTCACAGTTGATCCACTCAATTGAATTGACTCCGCCATTGTAGTTTCACTACTCATTTCTTTATCTTCAATGCTTGTTATAGCAGACAATGTAACAGGAGATGTTGCAGCTAGGGCCTCAGTGCTGGAGACAGGGGATTTAGCTGTGACAGAGGAGTCCTGAGTGAACATCTCTTGGGTTTGGTCACCCGAGCTTTCTTCATCTGTTGTTGGTAAATTCAAACTTGCCTCTTGTTTTATTGAGGCCTTCTCAGTCTGCCTTGTGTTAACAGTCTCCTGTTTTTGAGTTGACACTGATGTTGGTCGCTCAGTACTGTATAGTGATGAAGTGGAAGTTACATCTTTTTTTGAAGTATCACTTGTTTCAGTTACTGTTTTGGTTTCTGTTTGAATAAAGGGTGATGTCCTTAACATTGAAGAGACTGTGGAGGCTACAGTGACATCCGAAGTGTGCTCTACCGAACTTAGTGTATCTGTTGGAGTTAAGAGTGACATTGTTTCAGGTTTGATGGTGTCTCCACTGGAGGAGGGAATTGATTCTACTATTGATAATTCAGTGCTAATATCTTCCTTCTCAATGTCTGAAACAGTAGAAGATATAACAGAGGCCAAACTTGGAGGCGTTGTTTCTGCGCTCATTACTGTCATATCAGAATCAGAAAAAACTGATGGGTCTTCTGAAGGTGACATTGTTTTTGACTCAAAGGTTTCAACAGTTGTGGTTGTTTTAGGTGACATTTCTGCCTTTGGTGTCCCAGTGCTGTATAGAGATGATGTTTCTGAAACAAAAGATGTATGAGTAGACATATCTGGGATTGTGTCACCCGACCCATTGGCATCTGTTGTAGGGAATACAGAACTTTCTATGATTTTGTCAGTCATTGTAGTGTCTCTTAACTTTTCTGTCTGACTTGTGACCTGTGCTGATGGTGTCTCAGTGCTAAACAAAGTGACCAACTCTTCACTTGATCTTTCAGTTGTCTGTGTGCCTAACCTTTCTTCTTGTGTTAAAGGTGGTAATGAAATTGTTTCTGTTGTACCAGTAGGAGCAAATGTGCTTGGTTGTAGTGATGCTCCTGTTTTTTGTGTCCCTTCATACATTTCTGTTGGTTTTTCAGTGCTGTACACAGAAGATGTAGTTGTTTGACCTCCAGTGCCAACCTCTGCTTTTGAAGTGTGTAGTGGGATGGTAACTTTGTCAGTGATGCTACTAACTGTGGGTTCCTGTGAACTGGATAGTTTTTCTGTTTGTTTTCCAGTCACTACGCCACCTGTGCTTAATGCAGAAGAGGGACTTTGGGTCCCATTGGTGTCATGAGAAACAGTAGTCCCTAATATTACCTCTGACTCTGACGGTGTTACAGTTATTTCTGTAATGTCACTCTTTGAAGCATCAGGTGATATTGTCTGGCCCTCTAAAGTCACCTCATCTGTGGGGGTGGAAATAGAGCTAATTTCTGAAGTGACTGATTTACTTTCGGTGGTTTTGATTTCTGACATTTCTTGCGATACTGATGTTGGTATCTCAGTGGTTAAAGCAGAAGATGCCGTTGTTGAAGTATAAGCTGATTCATATTGTGTGGTTCCTGATACTGATTCCTCTACTGCTGCACTTGCTCCACTTGATGTCATACCAGAGGTTTGGTCATCTGTAATCTGTTGAGCAGTGCTGGGACGCGATGAACCTGTTTCCCTAATGCCACTTGTTGGGGTCACTGTTAGAGTTTGTGTCTGTTTTATGTCCACAGTTACGCTTGAGATTTTGGCTGTAGAAGCCGCAGTTGAAAGAGACTGATTTGGTTTAACAGTGCTAATGACTGCAGAAATAGAAGTCGCCACAGGTGATGAAGTGTGCTCATCCGTCACACTAGTCACTGTTTCCCCAAGTAACTCAGTCATTGGTGATGCACTTTGTGTTGAGTAATCGAAATATCCAGTGAAAGATACCATTGTTGTCTTGATCATTTCAATAGCACTGTATAAAGTCGAAGCAGTGGTTGCAATGGATTTATGTGAGGAAGGAGTTGTTGTCTCATCCTGTTTCAACTCTTCATGCATAGTGGTGGGTGTTGATATTTTCTTTAACTCACCAGTGGAATAAACAGATGTTAAATCTCTGCCTGCTGTTTCTGTACGTGATGTTACTTCACTCTCCCCTGTAGCTTGATCGCTATGTGTAATGCCTGATATTGCTGTCCCTGCAGATGTTTCTGATGGTGAGCCAGTTGTCAGCTGCACCGTTTGAACCCCCGAACTCTCGTCCTCTGGTGTAGACATTGCATCAGTTGTAGCTTTCTCTGCTGATGAGACTGAAGACATTTGGCTGGCTGTACTTCCTCCCTGACTCGTGACTGTACGCTCTACATTTTCAGCCAGGGTAGATGGTACAGATGCTGATGACTCAGTGCTGCGTACATCTATAGCTGGTGCTATCTCAGTCTTGGCTGTCTGTTTATGAGTGGTTAAACTACTTGATACTAAAGGAGCTGTTGTGCTGAAGGCAAATTCTTTTGGGGTTTGGGTCTCTTTCTCTCCTTCCACATCTTGAGTGGAGCTCTGTGAGTCACTAGTTGTTGATGTTAGTGTTGTCTCATCAGCGTCATCCGAATAGGGAGTGTACACAGTCTGTAATGTAGACTGAGGGCTGTCTTCAGCAGCTGGAGGGGCAGATGTGCTCTTTGTCTCCTCTGTGGTTTCTGCTTTATCTCGGACTCTGTAAAGTTCAGTTGGAGAAGTAACAGGGGATTCGTCCTTGGGCTTCTCTGTCTGAGTCACGTATGAGTCACTTTTCACATACAGCGGAGTCCTCCCTGACTCGCCTACCTCTTCTTGTGCAGATGTGGTAACGACAGACGTGGTTCTCACATCAGCCTTTGTGGTTTGGGTGTCTTTAGTTACTGTGTTGATGTGTGGTGCAGCTGGTGTTACTGTAGGAACAAAGTCAGCAGAGGTAGCTGTGACATTATACATCCTCTCTGTGTCGTATGTGACAGCTGGGCCAGCTTCAACTTTTAGTGCACTTTTCGATTCTGTGTTCTCCATTGTTGAGGCTGGAACAGAGGTTGTGTGATTCTGTGTTGGGACTTTTGTAGTGAGTTCATCTACCCCAGGGAGTATCTGAGGAGGTGTCGATTCGACTATTGGGATTATATCAGTTTCATACTCATTTAGGATCTCTGTAGAGGTCAGCATTGTCGTCTGCAACTCTATAGATTCATTGGAGCTATCAACAGGGAGATCGGTATAATCAAACACTCTGGTTATTTCAGCACTTGCTCCCAGAGTTGTCACATTTGTCATAATCTGGGTACCTTTGGCCTCTTCTTCTATCTGGCTGTGTGGCTCCAGTGTGATTTCATGTCTACCATTTACAAAGCTAACCGTTGGAGTGATGGTTACTGCTGCTTGGGAGGCAAAATCTGGGTCTCCACTCTGCAGGATGGGCTCACCATCGGCTATGGAGGGGGTGGGATGGTCAGCTACAACTGGTATGGCAGGAGAGTGAGTATCTTGTGGTAGTATAGCCAGGTCAACTGCAAAGAAAATAAATGAAAAGGGGCAAATTGTGACAATTTCTTTGCCAATCATCTGAAAGTAAAGGTCATGGTTTGAACAAAAACTACAAAAGACATCTTACTTATAAAATTCCAGAAGTAGTAGGTTTGATATTGTATCAAAGATTGTCGCACCGTTACACACATCAAATAAAAGAGATATTTTTTAATTGTGAGTGGAAGAACACCCAACAAATTAAAAAACTAATTTCATGGTGGGGAACTCCACCATTTTTTTAATTAAATTAAAATATCAGTCAGGGTAATCGCGGATTAGCCTTTGAGACAAACATTTAAAAGAGAGAGTCTAACAATTGTATCATTTGTAACAAAAACCATTGTGATTTAACCTTCACAGTATTACGAGTATTCTCACAGAAACATTATTTAAAAAATTAATTGAAATAAACAAACATTGCGAAACACTGCACATAAATCTTTCTCGAACATATTAATGTCTGACCTTTATCCAAACCACTATTCAAAGATTTATATTCTAAATTGATGTGAAAACCAAATATGAAGAGGCCTTTTGAACATAGACATTGCCAAGTCATTCAACAATGTTAACAGCTTTGACCTGTCCTTTTTGAACCACTTTTAAAACACAACTCAGCACTCCTCAATTCATACATACATCCATACACTGGTGGCAGGGGCTGCAATTCAAAGTGCCACCTGCCCATCAGGAGCTATAAACATTCACACAAACAGCCATCCGAAGCTTATTTGAGATTCATCATGCCAACAGCATTTATGGCATATATCATACTGTAGTTGTATGCCCATGCATGTAGGATATAAAATATGAATCCAAACCTCATCCTCACAATCTACTACTTAAAAAATATAAGAGGAGAATTAAATCAAAACATGTATAGAATAATTCATGTTACAACATCCACTAGAGGTCCACAGACTCACAGATAAAGTGATTTCAGTTATCGGCAGTTGTCTGCTATTCATTTGAACACTAAAACAGAAGCAGTGTTCAATTCCCTTTATACAGTAGCAGACAATATCATCATGCACCTACTCGGTTTTGCCTCTGGTTGCCTTGACCTTGTTCATTTATTAGTTAGATAAATAAAAAAGATGTTGTCTTGCTGGACATGATTCACCTTTTTTATAAGATATTGGCCTTAAACTACTTTACAGAACACGCACCTAAAGAGAGTTATTAAAGCTACAATTCATTGAACTAATTTGAATTATTATCATCTTTTAAATAAAATGATTTAGGTTAATGCACTTCTTTTTAAGAAAATGAAGGATTGGTGTGAGGAAAAACCTGATGGGACTGACTGTCGATATAATGTGTCTGTAGAGTATCTCACTGATGACTGACCCAAATAAAAACCCTTCGTTTTGATAAAATAACTTAATCTCTCTCATTCACCATCATCCCTTCAAAGTTACCTTTTCTTTTTTTTACATGTTTTTAACCTTTTAAGCCACAGGGCTTTGTTTTTGACAAATGTGTTATTATGCTTAGGCCAGGTGGCAAAAGGAACAGAGCCACAGTGAATCCTAAAATTAACAGCTTGTTCTTGTTGAGCCTCAATTGTTGAGCCTCATTGTTTGCATAATGTACAAGCAAAGAAAAGGAAAAGATTATTCGCACAAAACAGGAAATCATTTGGTATACAAACTTTTCTCCATTCTCTCTCTCAATATTCATCTCTTTCCCTCTATGTTTCACTTTGCCCCTTGTCCCCCTATTCGGTTTCCCACAAATGGTGATTCAGATTATTGTTTGCACCAAGAACACCTGAACTAACACCTGAGCTCAGGCAGGAGGACACCTGTTTAACACCCAGAAAAGGCTTGGGAACTCAGAACTCAGCTATCCTGGCTCTGTACAAGAGCTACAACAAACAAACAACAATTCATTGGGCGGGTCCAGTTACAATGCAACAAGCCAAGACTCCAGGAAGTCATGGGTCTCAAAATGGTAATAAAGTGTATCTCCCAAAACGTAAAACTCTTCCTTCAAGGATCAATTCAGAAAATGATGGCAAATGAATGTTAACAGATGCTTTATCATTCATGACAAAGCACTGCTGGTGGCTCTGTGCATTTTTTGTGACATCTGTGGTCGGCACGCCTTACAAGATCTACTTACAAACATTTGGTAAACAATTCATTTAATTATCTTCAGTCTATCAGAAACACATGGGCACTATTCGCATGACAATAACACTGGCACAAACAACGACTATCGGTATTAAGCTACTCGTTGTTACCGTGCAGCCAGGCGACACACTTATCCCTGTGCCACAATATTTTCCACAAGCCTTTTCACACACAAACTGAGAGGGCAAAGTCCTTTCGTCCCTCAGCTGAGGTACATCACAAGATGTGGCAGTAAACGTTTGCAGAATCACTTGCTTTGTTCAGCCAGCCTCAGCTGCCCTCACAGAGGCTAGACTTTGTGTTAATGATGACATCACCTTGTGAGGTGGTGTCCGGTCACTGCCGAAGACAAGCATCTGTGCTTACTCAGGTAGACTGCCAACACAACTCAGTTATTGCCAGGCTCTCTGTCAGTAAGCTGGTGCAAACACGCACAAGGATAGAAACGCTGCAAATACATAGTGATTTGCAATACAAATACACACACGCTAGAAGACGCAGACAGATTTTGTATCGCTTTCATATTCAGTACTGCACGTGGACACAAACACACAAGTTTGGTAATGGGTACTCTTGGCCAACTAACTGACCCCTCTGCACATACACAGTGCTCATGACCACACTGGCAGCTTGGAGTTTGTATAACCTGGAGAACAGATTGCTGCTCTCTCAGTCATCTACCACAACTCCAGACAAAGATCCAGAAACTGCTCAATTACCAACGCTTTCCCTTTTGACCTTTCAAATATAACAGATCTCTTCCCACCAACAAGTGCTGCTCTTCAGGGAAAACGCAACATGGCAACGATTGCAGCTCTGATGGAGTGCAAATAAAATGAGAACAAAAGCATCGAGCCTCTGTTAACATCCGACTTCAGGAGCTTTTGAGCAGAAAGTCATGGCTTTGTTTAAGTATTTCCAATATCCCAATTTGTTGAAACAATTATCTCCAAGTCATGTCTTCAATACCATAATTGACAACTCAAGAATATTTGAGTCATTTATCCCCGACATCTTTCCCATCTTTTTTCTTGTTGTCTCTGTCACAATAATTTTCAGACCATCTTGTCAGCAGGAGGTTCTAAGGCTAACAGTCTTCTTTATCATACATAAGTCATACAGAAAAAAAATATCAGTATCAGTATTGGCTTGAGCTTTGATTTGAGCTGGCTGGGTTAAATAACCAACATCCATGTGCCAAATACCTAAGGGCCTATACATTGCCTATGCAGTTACAGTCAGTTTAATCCAGCCACTATACATTTCACTGGCTGTCTCCAGCAAACACTCTCTCTACTTCAGCACCCTGGACAGCAGAGCCTCCTACAGCACAACTCCCAGCTTCTGTGCCATTAAGTGTATGTTGAAGAATACAAAACGACTGTCCCATGAACGTTGCTACAGTTTCGTACTTGATGGGCGGACGGCCGAATAGAGTGCAGGACTCCAGTGGTAAAAATGTGATGTTTACATTTTTTGAAAAGACGCTAGCCACAAAATCTGCCCAGATAATTCACTGTTGTTTGTTGTATGTTATCATACTGTTGCACATTTTTAAAATGCATTCCCAAAAGGCACTACCACTTCTGTTTTGTTGTGCAACACTGTGCTGCATAATGACAATAAATGATCCTTGCAGTCCTATATCACCACAACAAACCACAACAACAACAACTGGTAACAAACAGCAAAACACATTAGAGCAACACATACAAAGTCTCATCTCCCTTCAGCTAAATGGACACAGTATAGGAGTATATACCAGATTGCAGAGATCATTTGACAACAGTAAATTACAGGCCAGCTTATGACAATGTTTAACTATCTCCAACATGTTTGTTATTAAGAAGGCCCTCCTCCGATTACTTACTATTTCATTACTGTTATGAATAATCATAATATGCCATTTCCTATTCGCACAACCAAATCTGAACCACAATTTAATTATTAGAACCATTTCAATTGAAAACAATGTTGCTAATAAAACTCCAAAGATCAAATTAATTGTTGGTATGTCTTACCTGATACATTTTGAATGCCGGTGGTCACTTGGATGGACTGTGTACCTGGAGTGGTGGTCTTGTCTGCCACCGTTGAAGCCATGGGTAAAGATGTAAAGAACTCTATGTGCAGGGACTCACCGCTCTGCTCTGGCACCAGAGTGGTGGACTCATCAAACACTTGTTCACTTGTGGTGACATCTTCAGCTGAGGTTCCTACATCAATACTGGATGTCGCAGCTGTAGATGTGGTCTCGTCCTTGTACATGTCAGAAGGTGTGTCTACATCCTTGGTTTGAGGAGTGGTTTCTGTAGCAGTGTTAGTAGTCTCTGGCAGTCCTGTTGTGGTGGTGATCTCCTCCTCACTGCCAGGTCTGGTGTTACTCATAAAGGGGGTATCAGTGGGAATGTCTGAGGGGAAAGTTGTACCATCAGTGCTCTCTGTTGCGCTGGATGAGAGGTCTTGTTGGGGTGGTGGAATTGGTGGTAGTGCCTCTACATGAAACGGTGTCACAATCTCATCAAAGTAGTCTGGGAATGGTGTTGTCGAATGAAGCTCAGAGGTCAAGGGTGATTCTGATGGGATGAACACTTCCTCACTGGTCAGTTCTGTTGATTCGGTTGGAGTGTCTGTGAGGTCCGAGGTGATCCCAGGATCTACAATGGTTTCCTCAGTGCTCCCCTTTGCAAACATGGGCTCTGTGCTGAGAGAGGCGTCTGGTATGGGGACATCAGGTTGGATTGTTCTGATCTCAATAACTATCTCATCGTCCGGCTCTTCGTTGGATGTTGCTGTTGACTCTGTGGTATCAGTGCTCTCTGTTGTATGTTCGTAGGGATCATATTCCACAGTGGTTACATGTTCACTTTCTAAGTCATCTTCTGGTGTGGCTGATACACCATCAGGGTCTTCATGTTCCTCTTTGATTGTGGGGGCAACTGTGATGAATAACTCTTCTTCCTGGTCTGCAGGAGTGGTGAGAGGTGGAGACATGCTAGTAGAGAACATAGATGGAATGTGTGTAGGAACTGCAGAGTCGGGAGACCCTTCTGACTCTGACGCTGTTTCAGCTTTTGGGGTTAGTGTAGTCGTGCTACTCTCCAGCAAAGGGGCGGTGGTGGGAGAGGTGGTGGTGAAGGTTTCCACCACAGACATATCCACAAAGGATGTATGTTTGATCAACTTAGTCCTTCCTGAAAAAACACAAGTAGATACAATAAAAAAGCAGTAAAGATAATTGTTTACAACACTTTAAGGATCCAAAGGCCCTGCTGATTTGCAGAGAGATGCAAAGATGAACTCAACAAATGGCAATATACAATTATGATAAAAATGTACATCTTTATACCTTATTGTAAGGCCGACAGTTTGTGAGACAAGTCTTGAGTCAAATAGCAGTCAAAGAGCAATATGCCACAGCTGCAATAGCAATGTGACACTTCACATTTAAGTACCCAAAGTTTAAAGTTTCCTAGAAACTGTGGTGTAGAGGGCTTCCTCTCTTAACTCCTAATGTTAACGTTAACCTATACTAACATTCATTTTTGTCCTGTTTTTATAATGTTTTTAACAATGGAAACAATACCTAGTTATGCAATTTAGTTTTATCTTTATTCTAGATAATGGTTGGGAAATAATTATGCTAAGGTATCAGAGAGACCAAAACTATCATGATAATTTTCCTGAAGAAATATTATCTCACGGCAGACAATGTTATTGTCAAAGTGTACTATTTTCTGTTAAACGAGCCTGTTAAGCACTGAGCCTGTTTTTCAGGTCTCAGGCTCGAAAATTACATTCCCAGAACAAATGAGCATATCTTCCCTTCTAAGGGTTAAATTAATAATCTTTTTTCTCAAAGTAATTATAACCCTGTGAGTTGGATGTAGAAAAGTCAGAATCAATATAGATGTTTTTCATTTTAAAGAAAATTCAGATTGAACAAAAATATTTTTTACTTATAGTGAAAACTACCCTTGGATGATGGTAAGGTAGACTAAAAGCTTTAGGAATCCAAAGTACAACATATAATATGTACCCTGTATCAAGATTGATGCAAAACAAGTGACATTTGACCTTTTTAGAGAGGTTTAGCAAAAAAAAACACTTCTGGGGTCATTTGGGTGGATTTTCCATATCTCTGGCCCCCCTTGGTCGATTTTGCTGATTGACATCTCTTTCTAACCGTCAGAGCCAATGGAAGCGAGGGAAGGTTCCACATACACACACAGCTTACCAAATAAGGAGTGAGACAGGCTTGTAGAAAACCGGAAGCTGCGCTAACCTCTGGTGGCTACCATTAGCAGCTAATCTTTCTTCTCCGATATTTTTCAATAATTTTTTCAAAGTGACAGACACATTGTTATAACCTATGGATTAACCTTCAGCCGCGTTTTTTCTCGTTGTAATAGCATTGAACACGACTTTTGATCAGAATAACAGCTAAAATGAGCATATCTCCGTGTTTTGCTACCTAAAGCTACTCGTGCGTTGTCTGTATTTGCTTCCCCTGTCACGAGTTCTGATCGTTCAGCGATGATCCTTATATTTCTATAATCTGTGGACTCTCAGTATGTTATCTATGTGCAGATCCAATAAGTATATCAATCAGTGTAGCTAGAGTTCTGTGCTAACGGCCTTAAGATTGTTTCGGTCTTAGCTAATTCAGAGGCTCAGCGCTAGCTTTGTGGGTTTAAAAAAGAAAAAGAAAAAAAAGATCAGTTAGCTGAGTTTCTTCCCGTTACATGTATATAAAACATTCATAGTTTATTGAATATTAAGATGCCCTCAGACCAGCGTTTCCGCCAGGGGGGCGTCTTGCCGTCATTTGACGCCCTTATTCAGCTCGGGACGCCCTGAACGCGAGCCAAGGCCGTCCAAAAATATTAACAATTCGAGAGAAGATCGAGAGTTTTTATCGCTTGAAATGACGAAAAGGAAAAAGGACAAGGACATCCCTCTGTTGGAGGGGCAAAGGAGTCTGGTGGGATTATTTTCGGAGTATTGAGGATCGTTTCCCCGACATCGAAGGTGCCTGCAGGACAACACGGAACGTGCGTGATTTGGATCCGATGAGCGGTGCTAGTGGAGCATGCGCGTGAGCTGCAAGCACCAGAGCCTCGCAGCGGCGAAACTGACGCTCTGTGTTAAACTGTGGTAACACGAAGAGCCGTTTGGGAGCCGAAACAGCTGGCCAAATAATCCGGCTCACTAACATAAAAAGACAGCATCTATAAGGGACGGCTCAAGTCAAAATTCAAACCCCCCCCCCCCCCCCCCCCCCCCCGGGCTCTTGGGGTGGACGCCCTCTCAGACCTGGTCTGGCGGAAACACCTGCCTCAGGCGCTGTTTCCTGCAGATGATGCGTTTTTTCCCCCCGGTATCGGGGGTGCGGTGTAGAAGAGGTTAATTTTCAGTACTACTTTAAACATTTCCGGATCTGCTTGAACAGGATTCACATGACTGTAGCAGGGAAGCATTTAAACCTTGGGTTATCTAGTGTTTTGGTTTTGCTAGAGGTGCCATGATTATTTTAGTCATTCCTGTACCCTGTGTCTCTATACACATTTAACTTGCATGTAGCCCTGTCATTGAGCAGCAGCCATGATTTAATCGTTCCTCCATTTTGGTCTTCGAATGCTTCTAATGAACTTGTCTACTTTATAATAAGTAAATCCCTTTACCTCCTTTATGTTTGCCCCTGCCTCTATGTCCTCCCGGGCTCTCTCAATTACTCACACCCACTAAATGAAACTTAGAAAGCTTTCCTTGCTGGCCCAGACAGACCGTGTAAAGCCAGCTGTTGACCATTACGTACTAGCCCTCTTTTTTCATGAAACTATCTCTGATGTAAGGGGTGAGACATGTTTTTCCTTACAAGAAAAAAAGGGCCTGCTCTCAGAGAGTTCATTATCTCACCAAAGCTGTTACTGGGGCTCTTGTTTTCCCAGTCCAATGCATAGACCAATAAGACATCAAATATCCCGATTTGTCCTCTGCAACAACCTCTGTCAACCCTGTCTTTCTGTGTAGTCTAACTGAAGTAGGTTTACATACTTTTTTTTGAGAGTGGGAAAGCAGGAAATGATAGAGTGGGTCCAACAAAACAAGGGTACTTGAAAAGCACTTAGACAGAGGCGTAAATACAACAGGACTGAGAGAGTTGACATGGAATGCACAGAGCAGGAGGTGAGGGTGGCCTGTTTGTGTGCCCTCTGAACTCCATGGGGACTTATCACCGCGAGAGCTAGCATAGCTGCAGGGGCAGTAAATGGCCAGGCAGGGGACAGCTTATCTGTCCAACCTCTCATTTGTAAAGATGGAAAGGCCAGGTCAGGGGTCGCCAAGGATGACTGGATTTAGAAGTCCAGCAGTAGCTGTGTCCATTATCCAAACGTCTGCTCTGATAAGTACAAGTGAGAGTGACAGGGGGCAAACTCTGACAGCGCAAACAAGATGAGAAAGGCGTAAAGGGAGTTAGATAGTGAGACTAAAAAGGCTGAGGTATTATTTACGTTGCAGCATATCTAGATGGTGGCCATCATCTTTCATTTGGTTTTCACCCTGGGGATACTGATTAGTTAAGAACACTCTTATTTTGAGAAGGGATTACCATTATTGTGCTAACCTCCAGTGAACCATGAAGTGTCACTATTAATAAGGACTCTTAGCTATATTATCCTGACTTCCTTTGGTCACCATGGTTTGAAAAAAAGATAAATTCCCATGCAAATGAAAATGTTTCCAGGAGTTTACAGAAATGTACTGACTATAAATGTGTTAAAATTATCTAAAATGAAGCTGTGATAATCTTGAACAGGAAAAAAGGTTGTAGTCTGTTTCACATCAGAAGTGAAGTCAATTATGAAGAAAGCAGTATGGATTAGCCCAGCTTGAATTAATTAAGGTTTCAGACAGATACAGTACTGACTGCTCACAAACTCGTACTCACTGTTGGTCATTAATCCCGCATTGGAATAAGAACTGCTATGTCCATTGCTTCTAAAGTAAAGAGATTTTACTCCCATCTTGACAAATGTTATTGCCTGGACTCTTCAATCTGTAATACTAGTGTGGCATGTGACACACAATGCTCATAAGTCATACATTACTCCTTTTAGAACAATAGAGAAAAAAGGAGACAGGTTGTAAACATTTCAAAATGTGGGAAGGCGGTGCAAAGGAGCAGAAAATCAAAGTGGGGAGCAAATAGAGACATGAGATCATAACTCCTCTTAGTCCAGGCCTGGTTTTAACAGTGAATGGTTTGTGCCTTCAATCCCTTTGTCAGTGTCTATACGAAGGAATACACCTATACCGAGGCAGGTATCACTTTGTTCCATGACATACTGTAGGGTAAATAAACAAAATACTAACAACCACACACTGCGAGTAATTGTACCTTTAAAACAGTAAGCCCCAAGCTTCCTGGTTGGTTCTGGGAAGCCAGTCTGGTTTCTGTAGCGGTACATGGTCCTTACTCCGAGCAGGCCTCCCCCACACTGCAGTCTGGGTACTGCCACAGGGTGTCGTACACTGCCATCGGAGAGCCAGCCATAGTCACATTTGTCCAGGCCTTGTCGCCATGCAGCGTGGAGCTGGCCCGGGGATGCCAGGACAGCTTTCCTGTTCCTACACTCTGCACTGGCTTCCTTAAGAGTCATCTTACTGGTCACAGGAGCATAGAACACTTCACCTGAAACAAAGATAGCAAAATGCAAAGAACAGTTAACAAAAGCACTAACTCAAAAGGAACATGACAACAAATCCTCAGTGATCATGGCAACATAATATGATTACTTTAAGAGAGAAAACACCCAGAGCATTCATACAGTATTCAAATAATTCCACAAACATTGCCATGAATTCTGTATCATATTTCAATATTTTGTACTAAAAACAAAGTTTAAAGGCATATTAGTTCAAGTTAACTCAAACTCCAGATTTGTTGATCAGTTTGATATTTCAGTACAGCCTAAAAGACTGCTGACGAAGTCACCGATTTGCAGGACCCAGACACAGACATCCCCCACCAATCACATTTAGGACAACAATAGTTCTTTCATTAAATAAATCGGAGGTGGGATAGCAATGCAGACAATGTGCTAGCCTCTCAATGATTTGATAGTTTACGTCATAAGGTTTCCCACCGGAGTGATAAAGTTCACACCTTCAATGTTTCCTTCCCTCTGGCTGTTCATGGAAAAGTCTTCACTTTGAAAACTGACTGTAGGCTACTACAGCAACTATGAATATGTGTCTTTGTCTGTAGGATAATCTAAACAAAAGTCTACCGAAAGGCAAGATGTCAATTAAAACAAAACCACATTACAAATAGGATGGCTGGCTGACTACATCTTTTCAGTTAGTCTTGGATGTATGTCGATTTTATCCCATTGATTTACAATGGCATTGAGATAAGGAGATGCTTTTCCCACTCAGACATGTCTTACAATTCAAAAACATATTCAACTTCAAAGCATTTCAAACCACATTAACACAACATACAGCTTTCCCATAATATATAAAGGGTAGGTCACTGAGAAGATATTAAAAAAGATTATTAAACGAATGAATATCCTGAGTATTGTACAGTTTAACACCAATGAAGCCACGTCCCAAGTTCAGTTCCAGTGTAAGACATATGGTGTGTTAACTGCCTCCTCTAAACTGAAGGCAAATATTCCAGACAGAAGTGTTAAAGTTTACTTCATACATAAAACAAATGTAAAGGTTGACGCGCCCTGGCTGACACCATTGTCCACATCTGTTCATAAAATGTAAAATACAAATCACAATGCTGACTGATGGCTTCAAATAAGAAACTAATTGATTTGCAACTGTGCTGTAGCAGGGCTGATCCCAGATAACAAGAACAACTACAGAATGCTGACTGGAGTTAAAGTATCAAGAGGCATGTTAGAACTCATAAAACGCTGTGAGTGAAAATGAGTCCAACAACAGTTAGAGGCTGGATAATGAACACACACTCAAAGACTCTGGCTGAGATGTGAGGACTTCCCTTAGCATTGCCAAGTGCAATCAAAAACCCCATTATCGCATTTTGGTTTCCAACTTTTTCAACACCATTGTAGGAATAAATAGTGAGTCCTGCGTACGAATTAGATCAATAAGTGCTTCTCTCTAACTCCTTTTCTGCAACATGAGAAATTGTATGGTGTAACACAATGTATACAAATCAAATTGTCACCAATGCCATATTCAAAGAATTAAATTAGGCGTGTTTCCACATCGGTTTTATAAGCAGTAAAAGTAATTTGCTTTGGCACTGTGATCATTTGGAGGTTTCCTCATCTCAGAGGGTGTGGCACTGCCTCTGAACGACACCTCCTTGATATAGCATTAGAAAAGCCACATTTATGGCTGACTTACCATCAAGTTTGTCCACAAAACAGAATACATCGAAGGTGTCTGTGGCTTTCCTGGTCCCATACGACCTGATACCAGGTTTAGTTTGCAGGTGGCCAAAGCAGCCCTTCCTTGGCCTTGTAATTGGGTATCTGAACGGATAGAAAAACAAATAAATGATCATAGGTTATATCATCTTATATATGAACAAAGAATTTCACACATCAGAGTACGATAAAATATACAGTATATCATTAAATAGCAGTGTTGTTTAAAGTAAATGAGTTCATAGCAGATGATTAAAACTCAGCTAACCTCACTGTCTGGTCAGCAATCCAGCCGGCATCACATTGATCAAAGCCATCCTCATACGCTGCTTTTAGTTGCCCATATGTAGCAATGGATGCTCCAACATTTTGGCAAGTTTCGACAGCCTTCTGGTAGTCCAAGGTGTACCTGCTGGTGCTTTCCCGGTAGTGAAACACAACACCTGGCAAGAAATAGGATCAAAATGGACCATCCAAAAGTGAAACTAAATGTTTTGTGTATAAAAACATGAATGTACAAATCTGGAATTCATCAGTGTAATTTCAGTTCCATAAATAATGTCAAATGTCTTATAAAGCACACACCATGGGTGAAATAATTGAGTCTCCCAACTTCTCTGGAAAGGGGAACACTTTGCAATAAACCAAGAGGATAAACCAAATACTGTTAGAGTTTACCACAAATGAACAAGATAACTGCAGATGATGCCATGTCCCTGAAATTCCCATATTTGTGGACAGTAAAAAGACCCAAAGGATATGATTGATAGACCTAATTAACATTGCAGACTGAAAACTAGTGAAAACCAAAACTATCCCAGCATCCCCCACCCATGTTTTCTGCATCCCGAAACACAAGTCATATCTCACAGAATACTTATCAAGTGACACATAGTGTGCACATAATTACACTATGTAGGGATCCCCCACAAGGAGAGTACTGCACCAATGTCACATCATCATATATCTATATATCATTTATGGGGAGGGGTACTAAGGAATACTGTATTATTCAATAAAAGCGTGCCCCACAGAGAGAAACATCTCCACTGACAAGGTGGCACCAAAGATGACAGGGACTGGTGAGATTATAACATAGCTTTTATTCTGTCAACTTGCGGAATACCATCCATATATGGGTAATTACTTATAGGCTTAGATGTCTGAACACTGGAATTTAAACACTCAAGTACTTTGTATGGACAGGGACCCCAAGACTCATCTCTTTTAAGAAGGCATCGCCTCTAAAAAAAGAGCTGAAAACTGTGGTTATTCTGAGTAACTAGTGGGTAGCGGCTGCTATCAAAGTAAGCACAAGGGCGCCCATGGTTCTCTCCTATTGTTTACATATCTATCACCACTTGTATTGCATTTCACTATAATAAAACCCTTGCAGCTAACCCCTCTACTTTTATAGAACATCTTGGGGGAGATCATTTAGAGAATTTGATATGACCCGGGAAGGATATTATGAATTTCTTACCATCAACATCAAGGTTAACTGTATCCTGGGTGTCCTCAATGCCGTATATGACTTCACATCGATAAGTGCCGGCATCACTGGCACGCAGCTTTACCATCGTCAGCGAGGCATCACCTACATCCTCAGGGTGACTGGGCACTGACACACGGTTCTTGTAGATGGTGCCTATTTTGATGACACCATGTTGTGCCACCAGCACTGTGGATTCCACGTCTCCAACTATTTTGGTCCATTTGATCCGTAAGTAATCTCCGCTAGGAACGGCAATTCCGTCGGCACTGATCAATGGTGCTGAGGTTGGGATGTTGGAGAAGAAGCAGGGAAGATTTACCTTCCCTGAGAGGGACCCAGTGACTGGTGCGATGATCGATAATGCGTTGGGGGCTGAAAGGCGAAACGCAAAAGGGTTAAAAATGCATTTACAAATCATATACATTTACTTATTTATGTATTACGTTTTGCTTTTTTCTATGCTAAAACATGTCTTTCTTCTGTTTACTTTAATGTTAACTGTTGCAAGTATAGACATTAACAACTGCCCGACTCATTTACATTGATGGGGTGTGACGCCGACACCCAGCCTAATAAAAGAAAACATGCATCATAGCCTTTAAATGGCTCTTGGAAAGTCAAACCTCATCCTTAAAATGCTGGGTGTAGGAACACATTCAACACTGACTGCAGCGTCTTTACAGCATGTTTGGATGAAGTTAAAGATAATTGGTTAAACAGTGGAGTCATGATTGCATCAGTTCAGGTTAGGCCACAGCTGAGTTCTATCCATGTTAGTTTTCCTTCTAAAAAAAATCCCTCCTTCACCAACATGATGATGACAGGTAGACCCACACAGAAAGAAGTGAAATATGTCATCAGTGTGCTGCACACTAGATAATCATATGTATCTTCCTTTTCCTGACCTCCTACTCTATTCTCAGCTGAAAACCTGCTACTGATGTTGCACACCCACATTTGAGCACAGGATAAGGATATTTAATGTAATCCCACAGCAAACACAATATATTTCACTACTTAGAAGACAGACAGGGTTAAATGTTATTGTGCTTAAACCCCAACACAGAAGTCTCAATTTGACTTCTATATGATGAATCTAAGGGGATGTGAAATGACAACAGGCTCTACTTTGTGAAGAGGAAGAAGATTCACCTTTTTTTCCTTTCTTCACAGGAGGGTTACAGCAAACAATGTGGGGAATGCTCTGGACACAGTGGTGGGACAGCCCTGGAGGCATGACTGTGTGAGCTTTACCTGAGGGTCTTATTATGATGAGGGGTGAAACCAGCTGTTATCTCCAGACTGCGAGCAGAGTCTAATTGAAAGGTGTCCATCTGTAAGGGGGCCAGGGGAGCCAGGGGGGCCAACGCGGCCTGAGAGGCAAACCTCAGCGGCCAACACACCTTCACCATTGAGTAAATTCTTGCAGGTTTCACAGAAAAGACTGGAGGGGGCTTTTCACAGTCTGCTACTTTAAGAACAGTGATGCTTTTAAGCAACACTGACAATCTTCTACAGTGACTTTAAGTTTGGTGAATCAAGGAAGACAAAAAAAGTGATAGGAGGGGAGAGAAAGTGAAAAAAGAGAGAGAGGGGGAGATTTGGGGAAAAGAAAGGAGGTACAAAAGTTGTTGTTGAGAAAGAAATACGGGGCATGTAACTTACTTGTTGCAGATGCAGCTTCACAGAGACAATATAGCCACAGGATAAACTTTATATAGAGCAACATCTGTTGGAAAAATGAAAACTATGCATTAGGAAACAATGCATACATGGCCTTTATGTTGTTTCTCAGTGTTTTAAGTGCATTTGTGTTCAATTTCATTATAATAGATAAGTCTGCTAAAGATGATATCATGCATGGACTTCAGAGGAATTAAATAGTGTAAACACATGTCAAAAATCAATCAAATATACAAAAATAATAGCAGCCTCAAATCTTTTTTAACAAAATGAATACTCAACCGAGATAACATGATCTAAACTTACATTTCTGAAGCATTTTTATTGACATAATAATGAATTGATCTCCTCGTCAAAAACAGGACACAGACACTTTGAAATGCGATGGAAACAAGGGACATCACATTTATCTGACACATCACATTAGCTGGCATATTGTGTCCATTTGTTCCTATAGAAATAAAAACAAAAGCTTCGTGTGGAGCCGAACTACAGAGATTTTGTAGTCAGGAGGACAGAAGCAGTGAGACCCCTGTCCTCATTTCAACCCCACTGTATAAACACAAGTGTTGGGTCGCAAAGGGAGCTGCAGACTGTTTTACTCGAGACACTCAGATCTTATAATGACAGTTGGCCAAGGCATAAGATCATCCTCTCAAATATTTCTGGGTGGGAAAAAGGCAGTGATTGTATAGTCTATCCCAAGTCAACGGACCCACCCTAATGGAAAATAAATTAAATGAAACTTTGAAGAGACAATAAAAGAGAGAGAACATCTTTAACGGCATTTCCCCCCTGTTTTAATGTAAATAATACTCATGTATATTTGGAGAATGATGTGCGTAAACTACAGGCAGTCGCAGAAGGGTTTCTAGGAAAACGAAAAAAAAGAGTAATTCAACGAAAGATCAACACTTTTAACACGGGGCTGTAATAGATCGCAAATGTTTAGAACCATCGAGATGATCCCGCAATGACACAAAAGTTTCTTCTTCTATGATATAAAATACAGATTATGTTAACCTGTATAAGTTGATTAAAACTTGATATCTGCTCTCTTTTGCTGCCGTTTCTATTTTAGTTTTTTTCTCCACAAAAACACCTGTTCCTTTTTCAACTAAATAAAATATTATAATAATGATATTCATTAGTAACGTTTTAATTCAGGATCTACTCTTCTAACTGCTAAATTGTCGCAATTCCGCAGGGCTGACTTGTGAACTCCAGTTGCCTCACTCAGTAGCGGGACAAACCGTTTAGGTTATCTAAGGACAACACGGCATCACTGGGTGCGTCCGCGTTAAACAGTGTGTGGACTGAGAAGTTAACTTTATGTTTGTTTTTTATGTGTTTCAATATGTGCTCCATATCAACAAGCAAACAGAATACAAGACACTAAGCAAATAATGCATACATTGTCAATTATCTAGTTTAAAGCAAAATGCTCAATTGATTTATTTCAAACTGAAGAATACTTACGGTTAAATGTGTTTTATTCCATAAAATACACAACTTTCGATAGATATGTCCTTAAATCCAGTTAGTCCCAGGTGTGTAAAATGTGTCCAAGTATGTCCACTCCAAACCGGCGCAACACTTATCTCCCCGGTGCACCTTTCTGTTCTCCTTGATGCTCCAGAGCTGCAGGTTCCCACTCCGGGATGATCCTGGTTCTGATCGGAGGGACAGAAACCGTGAAGTGTTGGCAAGAAACAAGTTCAATTTTGCTTAACGCACGCTCTTATTTCGTAAGTGCTGGAGAGGAGGGGCAGAGTGCCCATCTGAAAAGTGAATGAGACACCTTTGGGAGGAGGGGGGACAAAATTATTTGGCCCCGTGCCTGAGAGGTGCATTGTCCATCCAATCAGACTGCTCCGTATCCTGCAGATCGATCATTTGTGCAGGTGACATTACTTTAGAGATATGACATCTTTATTTCAGAATAGTTTACAAATTTGATGTTTTAATGGCATTAAAGTAATTAAATGAAGAATGAATTATGCCAAAATGGAACTTTTATATTCGGGAAGTCACGTTTATATCGCTTTCTTTCTCAACAGCCTTCGATGATTAAATATCAAGTTGATGCCATATAGAGCGCACCAGCCATATCCAAGGGTGCGCAATGGAAACGGGGTGGTGCAGACATGTCTCTGGTTGGATTTGAGTCACACTGTTTGTTCCAAAAACACATTTCTGTCAATATTATGAAGGAGAACGTCGTCCCATCAACAACTGTTCGCAACAAGTTGTAGGTCTCGTCCACGCACATAAAAAAAACTACCTGGAGAATAAATAGTTTGCACACGTTTTATTTGAAATGTGTTAGTTTTTTTAAAGTATCATGTTTGGATTTCATTATAAAGTTTGAAGACCATCTAAATACATTTATAATCTCAAATGGAAATGGTTATCTCAGAATACACGACGAGCCAACAGGAGAGTCATCTACTTGCTCACTGTTAACCCTTGTGCTTGTCTTTTCCACACGGGGGAGAGGATGGACCACAGTTTAACAACTCTTGCCTAATAATCACCACGATTGGCTACTTCTCTGTGTGTGTGTGTGTGTGTGTGTGTGTGTGTGTGTGTGTGTGTGTGTGTGTGTGTGGTGTGTGTGTGTGTGTGTGTGTGTGTGTGTGTGTGTGTGTGTGTGTGTGTGTGTGTGTG
>NC_136909.1:13854932-13960622 GCF_949606895.1 Notothenia rossii | reverse complement strand
CTTCATGCATTCATCTGGAAATCATCCTCAGAAACTGATCTGGGCCTCTGCTCACAAAATGCCTTGCCTTGGGATGTATAGAGGAGACAGTGTGACATTCCAGTGGAGATTAGTAAACCTTCAAGCGCGTGTTGTGGGATTATCCAGGCGGCCACCCGTGGTCTTCAGCTGACGTTTAGGTATCATCAAAATCATAAGACAGCAGGAAGGTCGGGGAGTCAAAGGTAGAATGGTCAGATGAAGACACGAGTAAATCTCCAGAGGTTCATTACTGTCGGTGTGAAGACACACTGTGATAACCTTAGGACCTAAAGCTGGTAGTAAAGGAAAAGGTTAGGATGAGAATACAGAGAGACAACATACGCTCATTAACCCTCTGCAAAACACCACACAGTGAGTTTGGGCCACGAAACATCTACAGAATAAAAGGGCAGATGAAAAGGAGGTAAAATGACAAACTGCTAGTTTATAAAGAGGAAATGAAAGAGAGGGCGCATGGTTTATTTTCATAATGAAAAGAGCAGGGAAAAAATCAGCAAACATGATGAAAAAGCAGAAACAAGGCAGCTTCGTTTCCATGTTGGTGACACCCTTTTTTCTGGGTGTAGCCTGCTGTCCCTCAGTAGTTGTTACTCTTGTTCAGTCTAACCCAGAGACAAGGTCGAGGGGCTTGGCAGCCAAATTCAAGCTCGGGGCGAAGTCAAGCTCTTGAGAAATCGCTTCCATACTCTTGGTCCAGATTCTCTACCTTGTTCTCCAAGTCATTAGCAACAGCAGCAGTTCCTGAGGAAGCACTGGAGGGCGTTAAGTGGCTGTTATCTCATGATTATTAACGTATCTGGGCAAAGTATCGACGGTAGCTCACAATGGAGCACACAGTCTGAAGTGTCTGGAAAATGATAGCGTCATTAGTTGTTCGTCTTTTGATTTATTGAAGACAAGAGACAAGCAGTTAGGCTCTCATGAGAGCTGTAGCAGGTAATTGTCACAGTTAAAGCAAACCAGATGATGGTGACATGTTCTGGCTTTCCCAATCTGGGTCCAAATCTGGGAACAAATCTGGGAACAAATCTGGGAACAAATCTGGGGACACCTCCAGGACTCTGTTGCCTGGTTGTCACTGTTATGGTTGTGTGTATCGAGGTGAGGGTTGACTAGCCACAAGTATATTGCCACATAGCTGGAGAGGCTTTAAGAAAACGTATTTATCAGAAAAAGCTTAGATTTAGGCTTTTCGTTCCTAAATGGTATCTATTTATTGAGGAGGATGGAGAAGACATAAGGGAAGAAAGAAGGGAAGGAAAAGGAAAAATATGTGGTTCATTATTCTCACTTAATAAACAAACATTCCATTTCAAATGTAATATTTCATTTGTGTACTTTGGAAATGCAGTTCAATATCTTGATACAAGGCTGAATGAAATGAAAAAGGATATTTATAACAGATGAAATGTGATAGAATGCAAATGTAAGGGTCCAAATAAGAAAATAAGTTCAGGTTTGAAGTAACATTCAATAGCTACTGCTGTCATTGTTTGGACTAAGCTCTTATCCTGTGTCTAGTCAGAGATGCAGCAGTCCAAAAACCTCTAGTCATTGTATTGCAAAGCGTCAGTATTAGAAAACATGCAGCTGGTGAATGTAGGGAGAGGCCGCACAACATCGAATGCATGAGCCGGATGTTCAGGAGACATCTCCGTAAACCCAAACATTAACAGAAGCTGATAAATATCTCAAACCCGGCCAGGCCCACCAGTGAGTCAATCTTTCTAGAGTTGAACTCTTAAAATGTTCCCACCCATAGAAATGTATTCGTAATTGTTCTTACGATATGTACTGAACATCTGAGATAGAATATTACAAATATATTATATTTGGTGTGGTCTAGTTATTAAGAAGAGGTGGCAGTTTTAACATTTGTGAAATGTTTAACAGGGTAAAAAAAAACTAAGATGTAGATAAATTCCTTGTATTGTGGTTGAAAGCAGCCTGGAGATATTATAAAATGATATGTTATTGTGTCTTGTTGATACATTTTTTGTATTTGAGCTACTTTAAAATCTGCAAAATATAATCTTGTTCTCCCACCTCCAATGAAAAGCCATGTCATTGTACTGCTACTGTGTTTTAAGAGAGGCTCCACAAAACAGCTATGCACTGAAATAAAATGATTGATGGAAAGCTGAATCAAAAAATAACTAGAACCATTATTTGATTATCTGACTAACCTGCCTTTATTCCTGCTCAGAAGGTTCAGGGCTCAGGGTGTGAAGTAATCTTCGCTTTCGCCGCGGTTGTTCATCCTCGTCATCAGAAAAAGTCTGGTCCATAGAGATGCCCTGGCTCACCAGATTAACCTGCATACAATACAGCACACACAGACACACAGAGGCACACACAAACTATTTAGAAAACACACTCTTACTGAATCACGTTTTAATGTGTGACGCCAAAGATAACTGTCCTGCCTCGTATGCTTCTAGTATGTTATTACTTTGCATTTTGTAAGCATCTTTGATTAATAATGTCACTTATATAAGCAAATTATCAATCAGTTGATACAAAAAAGCATGTTTACTGTTAATCAAAAAGGTACTAGATTCTATTCACAATGACCTCTGATGGACTGCAAGTTCCTCCAATCAGTCTGAATTCCTGCACTCGGATGTCTTGATCAACATTTTTTGGCGGGATGTTGGGTGTCATTCTCATAGCCCAAATTCTCCACTTTCATTGCTTAAACCCAATTTTCTATTTGTGTCATTTGTGTAACATTTGAGGGAGTCTCTGGGCTTCAGATAACCTCTGTTAACCCTGGACAACTCCACACTTGAAGTAATGGGACCTTTATCTGGAACAGAGATCTGACATTCCAACGAGGCCTGTCATAAAATGGTTTACATCCAGATAGACTCAAAAACACACCTGTTTGCCCTTTAACGCTTCTGCTAGCACATTCAGACTCAAAGATTCACAGATTAAGCAGTTGTGTTAGATAAAAAGAAATACTTAAGACAATTGATTTGCTGTCAGATTGAGAGATTGAAGGCCGAATGCTGAAATGATTGCTACTGTTGATATATGGGGTTAAATTAACTGACATTACAAAACATCTGATGGATGATTGCTTTCCAATTCTCTCTTCCCCTGTGTCAAGCTCCTATTCTTTCATCTTCTGTCACCTCATTGTGAGTGATATGCTTCCTCTGCTGTCACTATCAGATGCTGGAGGGAACAGGTCGAAGAGAGAGTTTCTTTTTTTGTCTCCAAATCTGCCCTGTCATTACTCTCTTAAGAGGCCTCTGCAATATGAAAACACACCCCGAGGCACGAAGGTTAACTGGGGCCGTGCATGTCAAAGTGTAGTATGTCGGGAAAGTTTGTGTTTTTAATGCAAATAAAACTGCTGTTATGCAAGTGGTTTCTGATGTGGGTTTACCTGAAGACAGCCAAATGGGTGGGGCCAGAAACTAAACAAATGTCAGTGAGGTCTCAAATGTACTAAAGTTTACCTTATGTAGTTACTGTATGTGTTTACTGAATTTGTAAATACAAAACTTTGTCCTGGCTCTTGTCCTCAGATTATCGGGAAGGTGGGTGTGAATTGATTTGGTTGCTAGGGTAACCAGAGTAAAGCTGCACAATATAAGCAAGAAGAATGAATCATGCATTAGGCATGTATCAGCATATTGTAACAAATTTGACATTAAGTTGTGGCGTGTTTTCTACGATGGTCAAGTGATGGCCAAAAGAGAAACGCCTAGAGACAGATTTGCCGGACAGCTGAATTAGTGTAAATACTAAAATTACTTTGGAAACAAACCCATAATGCAGAAAATGGAGAGAATATAAAAGCAAATTCACAATGCATGAAGATGAAGATAGGTGCCAGGTGACGGACGAGCTGAGAACACAAGAAAGCATTGTAAAACACTTCAAACAACAAAGTGTGTAAGCCAAGACCCATACTGCGCAATCTACAGCCGTCATCCCTCTGCACTGAAGGGGGAGTGTGTGTGTGTGTGTGTGTGTGTGTGTGTGTGTGTGTGTGTGTGTGTGTGTGTGTGTGTGTGTGTGTGTGTGTGTGTGTGTGTGTGTGTGTGTGTGTGTGTGTGTGTGTGTGTGTGTGTGTGTGCATGTTTGTGTTGAAAATGAGAGCCAAACAACAGGACCTGCTAAAGTCACTGCATCATCAATATGTTTCGCAACTGTATTAGCATCTCGGGGGAACTTGAGTTTGGCTCTGAACACAAACGCAGCCATTCAGCGAGCGATCAGTCGGTTACCCCGGCAGATTGCAACTCGTAGTACAGGGGGTATGACTCAGATATTGTGACACCACGCCGGCTCTGCATGATGCAGAGGAAGAGGAAAGACCACCTCCTGGCCGGCTGTGTTGAAGCAAAAACAGCAGGCTGGGTGGGTTTATGACTCAAAGAAAAGAGTTTCCCAGAACCTGGCTTCCCGAGGGTATGCTCTCTGCTCGCTGTGCTTTTGAGTTTACGTTAAAACCCCCTGCTTACATGATCAATTACATTCAACTCTCTAGTTTATTAGACAATAAAAAATCAGTTCAAGGAAAGCTTAAGACTCTTTTTAAGTCTGCATCAATACTGACTCACATTTTGTCCTATGACATAACAAGGAGTAACAGGAATGGGCGAAGCGTTGCCGTGTTAAATTCTTACACCCTGCCCCACCAAACATGGCGTATGCATACTGTAAGTAACGGGGACATTGGAGCACAATGCAGTGATGGTCACTGTGACAGTACATTTTTATAAAGGTGACCTATGAGAGTCCCAAATTGAGACAGCTATTGATAAATGTATGTTAGTATGTGTATGAGTATATCATAATTATTTATATATGTATTTTTACTAACAGTCTTTTCCTTCTTTTTTAAGTAATTTTCTTTTCCTCTAATCTGCATTTTTCACTATGATAAAAAATAAGCAGTGATTTAAGTATGAACAACATTGCCACCTGATCCCAAATGATGCTTCAGCCTACAGTGTGATACAGCAGAGCTCACACACATTTGTGTGCGTTAACACCCACATATAAAACGTAATGCCAATTCTCATCATGTCATGAATTGCATCGGTTAGGCTCTGCCCTATCCCTAGAGCAACACTCTAGTTGCTTTACTCTGAGTAATAGGAGGGCAAGGAGATGTTTCAGTCTGGTTATGTTCACTGATTATGCTGTTGCAACATATTCTTACGCAGGAAAACATGAGAACAATAGACTGTTCTATACAGATTGTTCTGGAATTGATTATCATTTGTATTAGCCAATTATTCACAAAAATAAAATGAAAAGCAGTCTTCTTAACACATCACACACACCTGTGATGAGAAGAGTTTGCTCCTGAGATGGATGGATCCTCTGGACCGTCTCCTCCTTTCTGTCCTGACTGTCGTCTTCGCCATAAGTTGTGTCATTGTCACTAAAATAAATAAAATCATTTGAGAACAGAAACTTTTTCCAATAGAAAAATCTGAGTGAGAAAGAAGAAAAATGTAGTTGAGTTTTGAATATTCCCTAGAACAGTGGTTCCCAATCTTTTTCCCCAAGAGCCCCCCCAAATGACTCCTGTTGGAAGTGGGGGGGAGCGCAACAGCGGTAATTCAAGTTTAAAAGTCTCAAAAAGGCTAAAACTACTGTCACAAACTAGATGAATGTGATGTATTTCGTTAAAGGAGGATGAAAGCGTCATTAAGGAGCACTATTGGAGTGGCTTTGATGGTTATTGGACTCAGGATTCATTCATTTGGATTCCCGCTGTCTGAAGAAATTAAAGGATGGCGCAAGTGGAAACAATTCACAAAGGGATTAAACTGTTTAAAACACATGCTCAAAGTAACCGGATTTTGCCGATGTTTTTATGTGGATTCAAAAGTCGTAAATAATCTACAAAATGGAGGAGACCGATCTGATCAGAGAAACTGTGACAAATAATCCAACTGAAACCGGCATGGACAATGACTCTGTTTTAAAACTGAGCTTATCCAGAAAAGCCTGGTTTGGACACTTTACGGGCAGAAGAAACATTTCTATTAAAGAAAGAATTATACATTTCTGTCTTTTTATGCCTTTAACAGCTACTAACTTGAATTGTTATTCAAATTAATTAATCAATTATTTTTTATATTTTAATGTAATGTAGAGACAAGGCTTTTAGTGACAATCATGTCATGTATTGCTTTACAATTATATGTAAAAAAGACCAAAAAAAAAGACAAAAAAAAAAAGTCTAAATATGATATTTGGCGCTCCCCCTGCGCCCCCCAGGTTGGGAACCACTGCTCTAGAAGACACTGCCTTTGGGGTAATCACCTCTCAATATTTTATAGTATTGACCACAAGCAGCTATACCAAAAGCAGCTATTGTGAGTAAAACCTTTCATCCATACACTGTGCACTGCAACGATAGTCTATATTAACACAGGCATGTAAAGTAACAATTTAGCAACTGTGTTCTGCAAAAGCTAAAGACATGGCAAAAAGTAGAAAAGCTTTAAGTAGAAAAGCTAGCCAGTTAAACCAGAGCATGACAGAATAATAAACGCCATGCGAAACCAGTCTGCTGACCTATGTGTACCCTCTCCATCTGCCTGCTGGTCTTCAGTGGGCTGGAGATGGCGGGCAGCTTCCTGCAGGCCTCTGATCTTGGCCTTCTTCTCATTCAGCACCATGACAAAACGTGAGTACATCTTCCCCTCCAACATCTCCTTATCCTCCACTTGCTGCCCCAGCCTGGAGAGAACAATACATAAGTGTATATGCAAAAACATATATCCAAGTGATTGGACTCCCACTTGCACATGGAAACACGTGTGCTCACGCAAAAACAGAAAGACAGATGCATGTTTTGAAATGTTTTTTTTGTTTGTGTTTTCTGGGAGTAATTTGTTAAGGGCAGTGATGCTGATGCCTCCACCCCATGGAGACATAAGTAATGCTTATCCTCCATCTCTGACAATGCTTCATTCATTGGCTAATCAACCAAAAAAGCAGATAAACAATTACACGAAAAAAAGAAAAGAAGTCATATTTTAACTGAAATACGCACAAGTAAATCATTTGAGGTTAGTTCCCAGAAATTACAAGCCCGGTTTGCATCACAGGGTGGAACCCTTAATTCTCTCAAATGGGCGACCAGTGATGATGTCATTCTGGTTGATTGCTGTGCTTACAAACAGCTGACAGGCCGACTTAAAAAGCAAAAAGAGTTTGCATGCAAACAAGACAACCAACAAACAAATACCAGCGCATCTTAAGAAAGTAATGACATGCTGTAGGGGTACTTTCCATTTGAACTTAATATTTGCTGTCCATCACATATTCTTTCATATTTAAAACCCATTAGCTAAAAACACAGCATTGGTTTCCTTCCTCCTTACTCTCCGAGTATTCTCTGGTGCTCCTGTTTCAGTCTACGGTTCTCCTCCAACAGCTGGCAGTTCTTGGACTCCAGATCTGTACTGTACTTTAGAGACTGACCAATCATCTCCCGCTTCAGCTCCAGAGGGTCTGGAGCTGGCTGGAGCTCTACTGAACCCAAATGAACCTGAAGAAAGAAATGAAAGAGAAGAATAAGAACAAAGCAATATGAGAGAGCACAAATCATAAAAGAGTGCAAATTGTATGATTAACAGTTGGGGAGCTCAGCAATGTGGGAGGACCTCAGTAATCGACTGTCCTTACTCTGCATTGACGGGTTACAGTTAAGATAGTTAATGGCACATGGTAACATGGTAGGCATAACCTCTGCAAGCCTCCCTTTGAGTATGACAGACTGGGAGGAGACAACAGAACCGTTTTAAGACTACATGTCCAAGCGTCCCCTTTAGTACCAGGGGTTCCTCTGTGAAAAACTGGGGGAAGTTACCTGGGAAAACCACATCTAGCACTCCAATCTTGAAAAAGTACTTAATTCATATAATAATGTATTAATGCAATAATATCACAACCAAACCAGCTTCTTCTGCTTACAGTTCAAAAGGAGTAAGCATTTACACCTTAACGTCATTCCCAGAAGATGTGAGTGGGGGATTCTTTTAAAGTCGAGGTATTTCTTCGGTCTTGTTGAAATACAGGATGCATTCATTAGTCACCAGTAAATCATGCAAGATCATTCACAGTTTCCTCTCTGTTGTATCTTGTCTGTGAATCTTTGGAATCACAAACAGGCTTCAGATGTCATAAAGCATTCCTCATTCGGTTGACATTTTGGCATTAAGTCCCAAAGCAGGGCTCAGGCATTGCAGCGAGCGACCGAAAATTGCGGAAGATTCCAAATATTTAGTTTATGCGTAACATTTTCTAAATTCCACTGTGGCATTCAGACAGGCAAAATAGGATTTAATCTACAGAAAACAGCTATCATTCAATAGAAAAAACACTGTAGCTCAGAAGCAGCGGTCAACTTGAAGTGTGCACATCAAATCTGCCACGCCCACACCAATGTTCAAATAGCTTGCTTGATTGTCGTCTTGGAGATTGTAAGAATGCGCACACACACACAATAACAAGAACTCATGAGTCCACGAGCACTCAGGTATTGTTCATAATGCACTGGGAAACCAGAAGGTGACGAGGTGCTAAATCTTCTCTGGGCTATGGCGGGGTCGCCGACCCAATGTAATAAAGCCGCCATCTTCAAAAGCTCTCATAAAATACTTGTCATTTTTGTCCCGTGCCAGTTCTGTCCTGGCAGGCCACACAGCTGCTTTCCCCTCCATTGTTGAACCTGGACATGTTAAGTGGACCTTTGCTGTAACAGCTTCCCTACCTTTTTCTTTGGTTGTGTCTCTCTGTCCCTAACAATACAAACGTGTCTCCATTGTTTAATGCTTGAAATACCCTGCTTATATTGAATGAAACCAAGAGCAAATTAGCAAGACGAATCAGCTTCAGATATCTTTTGTGTTTTGCAAAAGTAATGATAACACCATAAGCTAATTTAGCAAACATGCTAAAAAGTCAGCTTTTAGCTGTGTCACTGTTAAAATGTTAGCATGCTAAAGCTAGCATTTAGTTTAAAGCACCACTGTCCCTACAAACAGAGCCATTAGTGTGTCTGTAGACTTGCCTTTTTTACATGTGGTCCTTTTCTTGTGTTCAGGGGCTTGGATAACCTTCAATACCTTACTGCTCAATGCATTAAGAAAAACGCACACAGTGAGCACAGGGGCTCATGTGCGTCCTCACATGTGTTTTGAGCACGAGATGAGAGAGCAGACCAGGGATCACTCATCAAAAAATGAGTAATGGTCTAAAACTCTGACTACTGACAGCCTTAAAGGTAATGATTCCTTTCAGTGGCCTATAATTCCAGGATAACATCAATAAAGATGAAGAAATAATTCTGTAAAAAAAAGTACTTTGGAATAGTGATAGAGCTTTTTCAGTGCTACTGCACCCGGGCTGATCAAATCAAAAATAAAGTCGACCTGATAGGATCGGGACATAGAGGAGACCACCCAGGAAATAAAGAGGATGAGCTTCACGAGAACTCATAAAAGATCTAGAAGAACATCAAGATGTCACTGTGATACGGTGCAGGCTCCTCGCTCGTGTGACACTGAGCCTCTTAAGTCATCTGCAATTTGGCATAGTGATTCAGTGTTTGAGCAAGATGGTCCACTATTATTAGGAGACAGCTAGATTGGTGTAGGAAGAGGCCCAGTAAGAATGCCTCATGAGCGCCTCATAATTATTAGTTTGAATGGTTTTTCAATGTCATCACGTCAGCTTCAAAGATATACTAACTTGCACACTATGTAGGATACAAATTATTATATGCACACATAGGAGGCTGTGATAGCTGTGAAAGCTTTGATCTTATTTCAAAATCCCTCCTCCCCCTTTTACTACCTGTGCCTCAATCTTCACTTTGCCGCCAGAGAAAAGTCATTTGGCAATAAATCAGCCACATGAGAACGTATAATGTTAAGGCTTTGGGCTCTGACATGCTGAATACACTAATATTTCCACACTTCAAAGAAATGTGTAATGTCCTACATTTACTGTACATTAACATGTCATATGTTAAACTTTGTCATCAAAGTTTTACCCACTGACCTAGTTCAAGACCATAAATCTTCCTGACCGGCGTGTTAACATGGTATTACCAGTTTAAGACACCAGATACAGAGATGTTAACTGCTGAAGACACAACCTTTATTTACTGGATTAACATTGATGAAACTGAGGCTGCTGTTTATTTCTTCTGCTCCTTCTTTGATATACCAAAAGGTTGTGTGTTTAAATGTCTTTACTTCCAAGGTTTCTTAGAAGACTTCCTGCAGTGTAAACATGTGAATTCCAGATGACCAAAAGTTGACCTTTATCTTACTGTGCAGCAAGCAAAGAGGAAACAAGAACTAAACAAAATATAAATCTGGAAAAGTAGGCAAGCAGCATTCTGAACTTTACATACCAGTGTCAAATAGTAGTGAATGTTGTTTTTTCATTGATTAAAAATATTTGTTATAAGACAGGAAAGGGATAAATAGCTTTGTTTCTTGAGCTGTTGCCTCCCTCCTGAGAAACAGAGATACAGAGAAAGGTCAGTCTGCTCACTGTTGCCAGAAAGGTGTGGGAGGTCAGACTGTTTGACTCTGATCCACGACCCACTGCCACATTTTTCTACAGTTACTTAAAAAACTACAAAACTGTTCATTGCTGGTTTTTCAGCCTCTATCAAGATTAAACATATGACCCTTATTTGACAGGATGGGCTGATTTTTTTAAGATGGATATCATGTCTTTGTAAAACTGTAAAAACTACTTTTTTGGATGAAAATGTAACAAAAGAGACTACATTGTATACTTAGCAAAACATGTGAATGTAAAATCTTCCAGGATTTAGGTTAAGTTTGTCCTACATTACAGCCAGGTCCAATGTGGGCGTGGTCTAACAATCTGTTTTTGTGTGCATCACCAGACAGCTAGCCAGATCATAAGGTCAAACCCGTGGAGAGGGGAGACGTAGGTGTGGAGGACAAAGCCAAAAGAACTACAGCCAAGTGAAAAAGATACCACACCACAATGTGAGCACAGAGGACACAAAGCTTTCCTTTTACACTTTTACAACACATCAATGGAGACCAAATCTACGATAGGTCAGAGGACAAAGACCCCGTTAATCAATATGCAGTAATCAATAATATAAAAGTCAGTTGCCATCATTGGAATTTATAGATTAAGGTTTCAAATAGTAGCTGACAAAAAGGAAGCTGATTAAAATGATATTGTTTTTACTGTTAGCTCATTTCATTTGATGGCAAAATTATTTTGTCTAGGGAAAAGAGTGGGCAGTGTGAGCGTGATGACAAAGACACAGTGTTCAAGGATGGGCAAGGGTGCTCAGAATGGAAAGTGTGGGCATAGAGCGAAGATCAACTTGTCCCATCAGCTCCATCGCCCGCCGAGCAGAGGCGTGAGGCAGATAAAGAGCAGGAGGTGAGGGGGGACAGCACTCAGACGGTCCCAGATAACTTGCATGTTCCCGTAAACACAGGGCAAGCGATGGCAAAGTACCAGAGCAGATAGTGGCCGAAAATTGTCAAAGATCACTCAGGTATCTGCCTAGAATACTTGGCTCTATGACATTTAAAACAAGGCCTATATGCATCTCTCAACCAGCAAATTCACTGATCTAAGAGAAAAAGAAAAAAAAAAGTAACCATAGATAATATGTCTGAAACCACAATAAAAACTATTTGGCCACGACATGGGATTTGCAGCACCCATAATGGGTTGACTGGGCTTATGAAAACAGCTGCAGGCAGATGGTGCTCTTTTACTACAGCATACAGAATGCATTAAACAATCACAAAGGGAAGGTCTTATGTTATAATGGTTTCATATTAATTATAGATTTACTAGCTGACTAAAAGGACCTCCCTCAAAACGTTTTTTTTTTCGATAAACAATTTAACGTTTGAAAACATAACCTTAGGCTCTGGTCAATTTAGATTGATATTTAATATGATATATGCCTGTATCACAACTGTTTCAATACCGCAATGAGTTGTGTCTCAATTTACAGAGGATCAGAGGCTGGCCACCACACTGGAAGACGAAATACCTGTTTGTTTAAATATAAAGGAAACCATGATGATCTCCAATGTCTGCAGTTCGGTGCCAGTAATATAGCTATTTGTTTTTAAAATCCACAGAGGTATGCTATTATATACACATGGCACTGGATGGTGTTTGGTGTAGGACACAAAAGTTGAGAGAAAGAAACATCTGCCACCAAGCATTGTAGAAAAGCTGCTAAATGTAAAAAAAAAAAGAAAAGAGGTGAACTTCAACAATTAAAAATAATGTATACTTTCATGAAGAAAGGGAAGAGAAAAACGAGCCACATTAAAGTTGCTAAAAGTATTGTCATAATTGTATATGTAAGGTTTTTGGTTTTGGCCCACACATTTAGAAATATTAGTGTTTACAACACTCAAATGCTGTGAAGGAACAAACACATTCAAAACAAGCATGTATTGTAAACTTCACACTTCATCTTTTGGGATAACTCAATCATAACATAAAAACATTGACTTGTGGAGTAATGTTGCACAGCTGGAATCCCAAGTGAACAATAACATAAGTGCTTTTTGACAAACATAAAACATTGACAATCAGTGTCACATGCTTTCCCCCAGACTCATCCAGAATCCTGTGGCTGTAATTAGTACAACTGGAAAGCATTAAAGCCTCTGTCTCCCAGAATCGAAAGTCAGTCTGAAGTGAGAAATGTGCAGCTCAGTATTCTCAAACACAGAGAGACAATATTCATAAATGATAGGAAGCCTCTGGATCCCTGTTCCAACATGTGTGTGACCATCATGCTTATTGTCAAAGCGCTTGATAGCATTTTCCTGTTTGTTCTTTAAAACTAAAAGAGAGGCAACACAGGTATTAACTGATAATGTCAAATAAAGTCTGCCAGGCCTTAAACTTACATATTGTGCTCCTATTGTGTAATCAACTTGTGTAAGGGAAAATCTCTAAAACTCTCTACAGACAGAGACGAGCCTTTAACTCTAATAACATGTTTCAAAGTCCTTAGAAGTTTAGGTGTCTGTTTAAGCAAGTGTCAGAACTAAAATATTTAGCTCTCCATCAATGACAGATTGGTACTCAAACAGACATTAAGGAGGAGATAATTTCTGACTTGGCAATGTAAAACACCTGCTTAGTAGCAATTTAACGAGGAACACCCAAATGGCATTCATCATTACAACCTCTGGGGTCATATTCATAAAATATTAATGTCAGGGTAAGTTTGCCACCTGTTTTGTCTCCAGCCTATTTTTTCCAAACCCGAAGGAAACTTTTGGTAATTTCTGGCTGGGAAAATATGTTCCACTTTTGAACCTCTAACGTGTTGAAAAAAGGAGAGCAGGAAAAAAAAGAAGCAGGTGTTAAGCAAAAGTGGTAGTTAGCACTCAATGCAAATAGTCCCGCTGTTTTTTTTAGATTTGTGTCACACACACACACACACACACACACACACACACACACACACACACACACACACACACACACACACACACACACACACACACACACACACACACACACACACACACACACACACACACACACACACACACACACACACACACACACACACACACACACACACACACACACACACACACACACACAGTGATGAGTACTCTCAGCAACATTATGAGCATTAAATACATATTTGAAAAGCAGACTGGGAGCTGGATAAATTTGGACAACTGTCAATTATATTTTGTGTGGTCTAGTTGCTCCTTTTGGCTTCCCCCTGCACAAATGAGAGAGATTATTTATGTCATGATAAAACCTATGAAATTGTTTGATTTGGAATATAATAGTCAAATGATGGCGGCTGTATATTTGTGAGTCGCTCTTGTGGTTGGTGATGTAATCAGATCTAAAAGTGATTTAATAAAGGCTTACAAAAATCAAAGCATTAGAAATCCATTGCAAACTAAAGTCAAAATGGATTATCTTGTATTCCATTAAGAAAGCCCTGTGTGTGTATTGCTTAAAATGTTTGTTCTTTTGTTTCTTGATCCATTTATCATTTCATTATCAAGATGATCTTTCAAATGTCCCATCAAAAATAATTGTTTTGTGAAGAATGTCAAAGGCCAATAGCCTGGCTGTCTCACCTAAGAGACACAGTATCTCTGCACTCTGCACATGTCCAGACACGGAAACATGCACACATAGAGGCACACTTGTATACCCAACACTCACCGACACAAAAAGAGAGCCAGGGGGAGTTGGGGAAAGAAAAGAATACGACTCTAATCAACTGTTGTCTAAGATTGTTAGATGGGACTGTCCTGTTCATAAATCAGAGTTTTATGGTCTCTAGCTTTCCTAACCCCCTTGGCCTTCACCCTCTGGTCTCTGTTGCCTTCACATCAGTCCCAGGACCCCTGGTGACCTGCCTCCCGGAGGCAAAAGCATCCTCTCACGATAAGTAACACCAAATCAATTGGAAGCACTATGACCTGTACTCCTTCCAACCTGTCACTCACTCTGAGCTATGCAAGAATCCCCTAAGCACAGCTAGTCATGTATGTTTCTGTCAGAGACAACAGAAATTCAAGAAAAGATGCGCTTTTATGTGGGGAACCAATTGTTTACATTAACTCAAGCTAGCTCCACCTTACCATTTAACAAACCTTCAATCAGCAAACCTTTTTCCCCAAATTTTTATGAGCTGTGGCCGTTAGACAACTGCCTTATATTGTTGCTATTGGACGACTGAATGATTCCTATCTCTGGGTTTTTCCAAAGTGGCCTGAAGGCAACCAAGCCATTCTAATTCTGCTTTAATGTGGGGACAATATAAACCTCATCCTTTTAACAGCCCCCTGTAAAAAAAAAAAAAAAAAAAGACTTTCTTTCTATTTAGTTGTCGTGAGATGTGTTTAACCTGAGGGGACAGAGACACAGGGGAGTGCATGATGTGGAATTTAAGGGTGAAGTAGTGATAGATTGACATCATTCAAATGCATTAGAGCTAATCTGTAGGTATAGATTCCTTAAACCACCTTTAGTTAATGAGTATGCTATACGTCTTTCGGTACGACATGTGTTATCTATCACAATGAAACAAAACAGTGAAACAATTTCAGTCAGTGTCATCAAACTACAGATAATAAAATATAAATGAATATGTTTGAAAGTTTTTGAAGAATAATGTCATTCACGTTACAAAGCAATTGTTCAGAACTGCGCATAGGCGACAACATGCCAGATAACGTTTAATTGGGTTGCAGCCGAAGTTAAGTCAGGTACACCCTTTTTTTTCTTTTTTCTTTTATCTTTTAAATCAACCCTACTTTGTTTTTACCATTCCCCTCTGCATTGACGACACTGCTGTGCTCAAGCAGCAGCCCGATATAAATATAAAAAATGAGCCATGCACTTTAAGCAGTGCTGTTGTCTCTCTGAAGACAGCCTTCAAGCTGCTGATCCTTGTCTCTTATATGACCTTTAAAACCTGAATACATAAAGGTTTTGTCCACTAGACCATGTTGTTAACCTTGAAGATTTTATAACACGGTATAATATGAATCCACCCAAAGCTTTTGCTCACCGAGATGTCATTACAGATCTTCTGATATGAGAGATGGCAGTGATCTGTTGTGACGTGGAATGAATACACAGCCTTGTCTCCTTTTCTCCTTCCTCCTCCTCCTCCTCCACTTCCTCCTCCTCCTGTTAGCGCTTGAAGAAGATCCTCAACATATCTGTCCCTTGTGGCTCCCAAGTCGTTGGCTTCTTTTGTCACCTCATCTTCTGAAACTGAACACAAATAAAAGGCATTTTTCTCATTTTTGCATCATTTTCAAGTGTTCAGTTGAGAGAAAAGCAAAGAGGTGACGGCAGACTGCAGAGCAAAGCTATAAACATTAATTATGTGGCAATGCGTGAATACATGTGAAAGCAGATTTAAAAAGGAAGCGTTCGGAGAAACCGAGGGGAATGTCATCAGCTGTTGCACAGCTGCTCACAGGGGGCTCAGGGTCCCAATTAACACATCAAACACAGAAACACTGACGACCCAGAAGCCCGCACATAGCTGTCACAACCCCATCTCTGCCTGTCAACTCTGCAGATGGACGGCAATAGAAAACTAGAGAGCAGTTAAGTTCCAGGTGTCCTTCCAGAGAAAAGGTACTCATGTGCATATGTTACAACACACACACACACACACACACACACACACACACACACACACACACACACACACACACACACACACACACACACACACACACACACACACACACACACACACACACACACACACACACACACACACACACACACACACACACACACACACACACACACACACACACACACACACACACACACACACACACACACACACACACACACACACATACAAAGACAAGCCTTGTAGAGTTTAATCTACTTTCTACACCTGTAAGCTGCAGCACAGAGGTTGGAAAGGATGATGGAACAAGGTCACTGCTGTCCCTCTGTTTAAAGACTAACAGCTACAATATTGTGGGATGGGGTCAGCCAGGTGCCTCCACAGTTGGGACGGTCTGATGATGATGCTAACCTGGTGACAACCTAGTCTAATCAATGGTCAAAAGATTGAAGTCTTTGTAGAACACACAAGCCAACAATTGTAGGTTCCTCATCTGTTTTTGAGTTTGCATATGGGAAGTCTTTACCCTCTCCGATCCACGCCGAGTGTCCATCGGTGAGAGCTAATGTGAATCCAGCACCCAGGTCGACGGCCCAGTCCACTCGCAGGAAGTAGGGGGTGGCTGCACCTACAGAGATCTGTTGGACTATTCCACTCATGACCTGCAGAAATCAAAGATAGGAGTTGAGAAACTCTAACCATAATGAATACATTTTCCAGAAACAGGTCCGTGGCATTGTGTTCAGGTTATGACGTGGATTGGGATCATGATTTGGACCTCTTACCAAGCCAATTTGATTTTACAAGTTTGTGTTGAACCTCCAGTTGCATCAATGAGCCTCATTGTTTTACTTCTTGGATTTGGTAAAAACATGTCCCTGTGTGTCTTTAATAGGGCTCTCTCTGTGTTTTTGGCAGGTTTTTTGGTGCGGGGTTGGGGGCTCCCTGACCTACAGCGAGTTAATTACAAGCTATTAAAGATAAATAGAAGTACGATACCGAAAAAGGCCAAGTTGTTGTTTGAATTTAGTCAGTGTGAAGAGAAGAGCTATCCAACGATCTACAGTACATCTATTGAGTCTGAATACCCTTGAATCACACAAACTACATCAGTTTGCACAACAAGACTTAAGTCTGGAAACATCCCTCGAGTATGCTCAGTTAAAGCATGTAAAACTCACATTGCTTTGTCAGAAGAAATCAAACTATATGATACACTGTAGAAGAAAGTTGAACCATTATTTAGCTGCAGGGATTAATAATAACCTTAAAATTGATTTGGACCTTGTGGACAGTTGGTGGAAAGTTAGATAGTAGATAGGGAGACAATTCAACATTTCCAGAAGAACCAGAATGTTTGAAAATAGCAAGCAAGGGACAATCACAGCCCTGCAAGTCATGGGTCCTAGCATTCAGTGATGTTTCAACATGCTCTTAACTAAATCATTATTTGCCAATACTAAACTCCTCTACATGCTGAGCGAGCCTGTTTGCTAAATGTCACATTGCCCTCGGAGGCCTTATGCGTTGGCAAACCGATTCACTGCTGCAGTTAAAGTTAAGTATCCTTCCAGAAGCTGACTCTGTTCAACAGATCAGTTACAAACAATGTTGATCTAAGGGTTTCAATAAGATCCATGACATTGTTCCTTACATGTACGGACTATTCTTCTTCTCAGGGGTCTTGAGAACTTTTACTTTATTACGGATGTCTAGGCTAGAACACGTGATTACTGCTTCCACGTGAAGTGAGAGGTGAGTTGAACATCTCCCCTGCTTAACTACAGGGCATAGTGTGTGGGGATACAGGGAAAAGGACAGCTAAATTGGTAGTTAGCTAAGCTGGACATGTTTTCAAAAATGAAAAATGAGCGCCTTCGGACTCGGTGTTACAAGTTAGGACGTGACAGCACGTAGTTTTGTTATTTTATTCTTTCTTTGCATCCCCCATGCTATATGCTGACAGAGCAGGTGGTTAAGGTTATTTAAAATGAGACATTCAGCAGAGCCCTGGCACACTAAACCTTGCAGCAAAGTTGACCCTTTGTGCTTTGAGAAGGGGTGTGGCTGGACGAAAGGGGATGAACAAGATGAGGGGGCTGAAGGGTTCAACTTTAACCTCATAAAGTGAGCCCAGCTACTCATTAGTTACTGTAACATCTGTTGCGCAGGGACGATGACCCTGTGGTAAAGACAGAAGGACACTCCAATTAAATAAACAGCACTGTATGTCAGGAATGGTGAGCCGCGCAAACCTTCAAAGTCAATCCCAAAGTCTTACCGTTCAGTAACTCAGTTGGCGGACCAAACCACAGGAATGCTTAAATCATCAACGATTGCTCCCCTACAGTTTTGACACACAGCCTTCATCCTCTTAACTTCCTCCCTCTGTAATTTCTTTCCTCAACCTTTTCATTGTCATTTCTTTCACATTGCCGCATATGAAAACTGCACGACATAACTGCAGGAAGTACTAGGTAAATGAGTCACAAAGAAAGCCTCTAATTATGCATAGTGACTTAAATGGGTTCATAGAGAGTAGAAAAGCCAAGGCAGTTAACTATCTGTTTAATGGGCCTATAGACAATTAGGCCAGTCTTCCTCTCATTGTCCTTCCACTGGACTTTCCCTTCATGCTTTCTACAACACAATGGCTCCAAGATTTAAAGAAGAACTCCAATGATCGCTCAGGGAATAAAGCGGTGCAGCACTTAATAGCAACGGACTGTGTCATTCGCTGTTGTTCATTGTTATTATCACGTATTAGCTCATTTAAGCCACTTGACAAATAGAAACGGTGTAAGCACAGATAATACGCACCACCATAAATCAAGGCCTAAATGTTAAGGGTGTGTGACCACAATTTGACCAATGCATGCTTTTACACAAACACTATGTTTAAAGAACTACTGTAATTGGACCATGGACATTTTACTACTTATACTTTTGCTGCTCGCCGAGGGGACTGTGATATAGTGTTGTTCAGGGTCCTGCTCTTTGTCTCATTGGCTCATAATTCCTGTATTGAATTCAAACATATGTATTGAACCCATATAGTAGAAAAAGCATTTAAGATTGTTTCAGATCTATATTTAACATCTTTGGAAATGTGTATTCTGTTTGTGAGCAGCAATAGCGCTAATGGCGGCAAAATACTTTAATACAAGCTGCAACGCGATCACACCCTCGTTCACAGAAAATTAAGAGTATACAGGTATGTGCGTTAACTCGTCTAATACATTTCAATAATATAAACTCCACTGAAACTACACAAGGAACACATATGCTTCAGTTATTGAAACTTTTGAGAATAGAAACTGTAGCACTGGTTATTCGCAAAGACATTTTAAATGTCCTGCAACAAAGGATAGGAGTGAGAAGCCAAACAGTGATCACACTAACTTTAACTCTGCATTCAAAACCTTGAAGATATTACTAATTTAAACAAAAGCATTCCTTTTAAACAAACATTACTAGCCTGCAAAGGGTTGTCCTCTCGTCCTCAGCTCTTCTGTATAATGTTGTATATAACATCTGGCTATTGTCGTGGATATTTTTAGACTCGTCAATACTGTGAAGATGTACAATGAGAGCAATCAATAATAAAATGGTGAAAGCAAACAGCGTTGTCTTGTTGGTTCTTTAATTGAAGTGCTTCAAAAAGGTACATGTCTCACAGAGTACAGAGTAGTCTGCAGGAGTGCACACAGGGGAACATGTGAGTGTTTGTTTTATAGAGGACTGTTGCTGACTAGAGAAGAAAGAGATAAGACTTTCTCCTGACTGTTATCTTGCAATGCTCTCATAGGGAGAGCCGCATCCTCCAGGTACGACCTTGGCAGGAAGCTACCGTGTGATACAACAGGTTGAGTTGATCAAACAGTTTCTCAGCATAATATCATCATTTGGTTTTACCATATAAAGTAATATAAGAAATTGCCACTACACTATCTATCCGCATAACAGGTCATTTCATATCTCAAATATTCACCAAGGAATAAGTTGCTAGAGTAAACCCCTGCTCAGTCACAAAAGCAACTCTTAGTGAAGATTGCGGTTGTGTAAAAGTTAAGAGACCAATGCATAATACGACCACCTCTGACAGGACTTTGGTGGCGTAATTCAAATTATTACCATCTGTTCTGAATTCTGAATGTCATATTGTTTTAGGGTCAAAACTGATAAGAATCCATGTGACCATTTAAACTGCAGTTCAGCTTAATTAAAATAAATAAAACATCTATACTTTATTAAAGAAGGTTTAACTGCAATGAATAAGGAATGTTATTCCAAAAGCGTTGGAGCTAATCTTCTTTTTAATTCAAATATTAAATGATTGCACATACAGAATATACATCATGCCTTGATTTGACTGCAATATTATCAGGTATGCTCTGATGACTTTTATCAGAATTAGCAACCCGCAAGTATCAATGAATATTTGAAACTGATCCAAAGTTTCTGCAGTATCAATGCATAAGGAAGAGCTGCTCTCTCGACTCTCGGACAGTGATTCAACACACACTCTGATATGTTACTTTTAATAGAAATCTATAACAATTCCCTGAATTATCAAACCGGTAGTGAATATGGATTTTTTTTTTTATGGTATCAAAAGTTAGAAAGGCATATTGTGACATTAACTGGGATGTAGCTTACATAGTTAAATCCACTGTAAACTATACTTAATCACATGAAGAGCAATGTGAGTCTTGCTTATCTTTTGCTTTTACAAACCTGCAATCCATCGGAAGACTGTCTCTTTTTACACCAAGGTTGTGTCCAGACTCCACACTATTGCAGTAAAAAATGCAAAACATTATTTATGTGTGGTTAACAATCTGACAGATTTCTTCTTACATGAGGATCTCCCTTGGAGTGTCTGTGAATGAAGTGTTGGTGGGGATTTATGAAACATGTTTTCAATGGAATCAAGATGCTGCCGTGGCTGGTTAGAGGGAAGGGACTATGTTGTGAAACTCTGAGGGAAAAGTGCACCACAAAAATTTCAGATTTATACGTCACCAAAAGAGTGGAAGATACTGTATATTATGTGGACCTATAAGAAAAAGAGTTACATTTCGCTATTGGATAAAGGGATTTATTTTTTAGGGGTTAGGGTTGAAGCCTTCTTTTTCTTCCTTCTTTTTTTGGAAGTGAACTATTCACAGCCTTATAAAATAATCATAACGTTATAGCTACTTCCGGGTTCTGCAAATGCTGACTCTTCTACGTTCCTAATATCTTTCTACTACCTTAATCACCATAACGTATCTTTACACATCCATGAATGGAAAAAAGGTAATGTTTGTTGTAACGTACATTAAGAGATAATAATGTATGCCTTGAACTGCAGAACGGCGAGTTTTAGAGCGTGCTGCTATGTATCCGCTTCTCAAATGTAAGTGGTTTTCACTCAAATCAGACTGAATTAACAACAATTGTAGTGTTGGTAAAACACTTAACCTACATATTTTCCCAAAAGACTTACGGTATTGTATGTGCTTACTACTGCGATGTCCAAACGAAGGCATTTTTGCATGAATCTGAAATCATTGCAGCTCTCTCCCTGTTGGCAATTATTTGACAGAATGTTCAAGCTTCAACGCCTGTGTTCTCAGCCAATCAGCAATCGGGGTTGAGCGCGTAATTACGTCACGTAAAGTTACGCTAGTTACGTCGCGTATCTTCGAGAGAGCAGGAAGTGTGATGTGGCTTTGACTTGACAAAAATGGTAAGCTTGTTTTTATTTATAACTCGCCTTGGCTCTTGTACAGCATATTTTAAGCATACTCCTTAACACACACACTACGTCTAATCAGTGTCCCGAAACACTCATAAAGCAACTAACGGCTAAAATTCGATGTAAAGCAGGACGTATGGTAAATGCTAAACTATCTCGCTAGCATAGGTTAGCTAAAATAGGCTAAAAGTTTAGCCAGTCAACTGTAAGATGAATGTTTCCGTGCTTAAATATCGTTACAATACATTTTAACATCACCATCTAAGATGCGTTTCTGTGTCAATGAGAGGGTTTCATAAGAAAAGAACAAATGCTTGAGCATTGTTATCAATGCAGCAGCGCAATTTGCCACGTAGATGCACCATAGTTCATAGAGCATCTGTGTTTGGCTTAAGGAAAAGTCTGTTGGTTTGCAGGTAACTTAAGTATTCCACAAATAACTTATTGAATTGCAATCGTAATGAAAAGCAATTGATCAACAACGTTCTACATATACAACACATGAATCAATAACAAACAGCCTGTTCGAGGGATGATAATTAGTGCTATAGAGCAAAAAGTATGCATGAATGTACTTGTTGATTATTTAATTTGTATATGCGCAATAATGTTTAATTATTGTAAAATACAAAAATATATCACCCATTTTATAATTATTAAAATAAGTTATTGTAGTTTTAAGATGGTAATTTCTGGATTAAATGAGAGCATTGTATGTGAATACTACCTAAAAAAAAGACTCTTGGATGAATGCACATGTTAATGTGAGTGAAAAAAAGAGGTCACAAGACTGGTTGCATCAAAGATCATTGCAGAGCCCCTTGGTAGGGTTGGAGTACCTTCACAAGTAAACAGTTCATTGAATTAAATAAATGTATGAATCCTTGAGCATTCTTGGATGTGTCTGTGAGATGTCCTGTACTCCATTGTAGATATCAAACAGTGAAAGGATGACTGATGAATGTAGTGGGTGAATGAGTTTATATTATCATCATTTTGAATTGCTTACCATTTTAGAAGCCTGTCTGACACAGGTGGAAAAAGCTAGGAAATACGCTTTTAATACACAAAATCATAATTACAAATCTTCAACTAACTGATTTCTTGTGAGTTTTATATTTATATATTTTTTTTTTTTTAATGACTCAAACAGCATAATTGAGTCTCGTTCTTTTGCGCATGATCACCATATGAAATAAAGATTTGTCTTATGCCAATATACCTTTTTAGGCAGGTGAGTGATCTCATAAAATTGTAGGATATTTTTCACTGGCACCATATAGAAAAACATGTTATTTCCTTTTCCTCAATTTTGCGTTAAGTGTTTTTGACAAGTGTGAGTCCATTTGTGTCTGCAGAGCCACCCCACATCTTTTTCACACAGGAGGAACGGCTTGTACAACAACATTCCTTATAACAACTAGCATTACATCAGTGTTGGATTTGATGACTTATTGATGTTAAGGGGCATTAGATCCTTTCTGTACTAAATATGTAATTCTGTGTCATCTTGCAGTCGGCCATTTTCAACTTCCAGTCACTGTTGACAGTGATTCTCCTCCTGATCTGTACCTGTGCCTACATCAGAGCACTGGCTCCCAGCCTGATAGACAAGAACAAGACCGGGTATGATCAGATACTGTTTGCGATACTTAAGAAGCTGCCATTGAAGTCTTTCCAGTCATTTGAACCCTCAAATACCTGCCTTCATGTCTTCGAAGGAGACCATGTTATAAAAAGCTGCATAACCAAATCCTTTTTGTTACATTAAAGTCTTAGTTTCAGGGTTAAAAAGTCATGCTTTTCTGTCACCAGTCATATCATTCAGTGCATGCTACTGACAATGCAAGGCGAGGCAATCATTCAACACACAAATGATTTGTCATGTAAAGCTTATGCATTAGGCTTCATCCTTCAAGGTCCCGTCCCCATAAACGTCTTCATTACAATAGTTGATTCCTAGGTGGTCACTTCTGTATTTCAACTTACATTAATGATATTTCTCTCTGGGGTAAAAAACAACAAGAAATGGTCTGCGATAAAGCTTTAGCCTAAGCCCTGCAATTTCCCATCCCTATGTAACTGCCTTTAAAGAACACTTGCTTATTTTTTCAGCTAATAAGACGCTCCTCATTGATGTGAGTAAAGAGGCAGAAGGCCTAAATGTTCTTCACACTGAATCATTATTATTCTTGGATGTACTAACTCCATGATTCACTTCTAATAAGTCTGGCACAGCCCAGGAACAGCCAGATGCATTCTCTCACACACACACACACACACACACACACACACACACACACACACACACACACACACACACACACACACACACACACTTCTCTTTCACCCAAACACGCACACACACGCACACACACCATTGGAGCAGGGAGGGACGCCCTCTTCAGACGAACACATGAGACTGGCAGATGGATGGTTTAATAGTGTCCCTCTTGATAGATTTGTTGACTAAGGCATGAACTGTTATTTTTGTTGACCCATTTTGCAAATGATTCTGGTGTGGTAGGGATAGATTAGAGTCTGAGGGGAAGAATGTGTGTGTTGTACAGAAAATATATTAACATGATATATTTACAAATACATTTTAAATCCAGGACTATCCTAAATCAATCAAATACAAATAAAATGCTGACCCCATCTGGTTGAAAGTTGGCTGGATTTGCAAACACCCACCCTCACAAAGGCCAGCAAACGCCTCAGAAGAAAGTGAAGGCCTGGAATGCCAGTTTCCCTCAGCTGTCACTGGAGATAATACGATTTGCCTGATCCCCCCCCACCCCCACTTTCCCCATGTGAGCACCCCTGGCTTCACATGGACACTGACATCTGATAGCTGTCTGGGTTTTTGTACCAAAGTGGTCACAGTCGTCTTGTAAAGCAGGGACAGGAGTCTGACTTGAAGTTACTGTAGCTACCTCAACATATTAAAACTGCTGCCCCTTTTCCACTTTGTGTATCACCAGATCAAAGCATTTTATTATTATAGTGATTAGACGGTTAACTTTCACAAAGCAGTCAAATCATTTGAGTCTTTTTTTGTGCTTACCATTTTTCAATGTGTTTCTTTTAGGCTTCTAGGAATTTTCTGGAAGTGTGCCCGAATAGGTAAGCCTATGAATACCCCTTGTTTTACGAAACATGTGTTTTTATCATCGTATTACTGAAATGCTGTTAAGCAATTCTGCTTTCAACTTTACATCATTTCTTTGCTCCAGGTGAACGGAAGAGTCCGTGGGTGGCTTGCTGCTGTGTCGTCATGGCTTTTAGTATACTGTTCCTACAGTAGCAGTCCACAGAAAAGCACAAATAGAAACATTGGGGAAATGAAGAGACAACGAGGCATGGACAGTACGATCCTAAAGCACAACAGGACCTCCAGTGATTGTCACTCAGATAAAGTCAAAGCAGAGAGCAGTCATCACTCACCGTAGCCACGGAGAGAGTAAATGTGTCCTGTGTGGGGAGGGGGGAGCTGATAGCCAAGGAGTGTGTCTAGATCCCTCTGCGGACTCCCAGGTCCTCGTGTTTGCTAATGTGGAATGTTTACTCCGGATGTGTGTGTGGGGGGGGGGCCAACGCTTTCTCTTATCTGCCATTTAGTTTAAAGAAGACTCGGTCACATTCTGGCCTCATTGGTGGGATCAAAATGACAGATTGTTTGTCCAAACATTTCACACTGATTTATTTTTCCCCTTTCAGTTTGTCACAATTGCATCAACCAGTTGGACATTTTCCACAAAAAGGACCTTTCTAAACTGTTATGCGATTCGGCCCTATATTTGTAAACAGAGTTCTAGAGGAGTGACTTAAAGTCATCTCGTCACCCTCTTTCTAACCTGCGCCCTGTTTGTTGTATTAAGAAATGGTGATCGTATTCAACAGCAAACAAAATGATACTTTAGCTCTTCAGGCGGTTACTTGTCCCACGTGTTCGCCACAAAGAGCTGCTGATGTTTTTAAAGTCAGTCATTTTGCCGCTATTTATTAAAGATCCTTTTTGGAAATCTGGTCTTTGGCCGTTTTTGTCTTTTTTTGGAGTTGATGTCTGTTGTGATAACGCCACACTTTAAATAAAGTGTCATTAATAATTAGTTCAAACTTGCAAAATACATGTTGATGACAACTTACATTGATTTTGTCAATATTTTATTTTTGAGGGTTTGATTACACATACTACATTTAAGATTGCACCTGAAAACTTGAATATAAAGTTTCTTAATACATGTTTAGGCTAAGAGGAAACAACCACGTAAAATGGGGAACTCTTCCTGTTCTCAAAATTAATATAACCATGACCAATTTTCTCCTGAATCCAAAATCTAGAGTGATTCAACTCAGATTTGGGATTTCAGTTCTGGAATTGCTCAATAAACAAATATGTTGCGAAATATATTCCACAGAGCGTTTAAGGGGAATTGTTATTTCAGAACTGTTGGATAAAACAGATTTTTTTTTAAAAGCTGATTTGAGTACAAAAACAAAATAATTCTGTACTTCCACAAAATCCAGATATCTATGGAGCAGCTCCATTATTAATATGTGATGACATCAAATGTAAGACTTTTCTGGTTTCTTGCTTTAGAAGAGTAGCAGGAAAAGTCATGAATCTTTATTTATTGAAAGGCAATGGAAATCCCACATTGACTTCTTAATTTAAAATGGTGTTCCCCTTTAGGGATCGCTGCATTAGGTATCTAGATATCTATCTAGTATTTAGTTCCAGATATATAGTCGTGTGAGGTGCGTTTTGAATTGAAATCCAGGTCTTTATACATACCAAGGCTTTGATGTAATGTGTGGAAGCATTGGATGAAATTCAGGGGGCCGGAGTATACCCAAAATGTTAATGAAGAGTTAAAACAATGTGTAATTGCCGATTTACTGTGGCAGAATAAAAGCAGAGTGACATTATTTTAAATACCACATGCAAGTATTGACTTGAGAAATAGCATCTAACTAAAGGCCTATGTATATCTTCATCTGCAAAATGGGTCAAATGTATCTTGTCTGACACGTTCTGTTTAAACAAACAGTTGCATTATGGGGCTTTCATGAGAAATTGAAAGGGGTAGAATGCCAAGTAGGTGTGACTAAAACAATCCCACACGCACATGTTCTCTCTTCTGTGTGGTACAAATTGAAATAAAGGAGGAGACTTGTTGACACACTCACCTTTGATAGCATGATCACCGATGAGTGTCCAGATCCCAACACCCCCCCCACACAGAACCCCCTAGTTAGGGGGTGTGCATCCGTTTTGGCACACCCAGGCTGAGATAAGGCATCAAGTGAAGGCTGCCGGTAAAGACGTGATTATCAGTCAGTGACGCAGATACAGGAGACACAGAGGAGCAGCTCTCAGTCTTCTGCTTCTATCTTGGGAGGCAGAGATACTGGAGGGACATCACTGGGTCAATGAACCAACGGAGGTCTGTGGTGATGATGAAAGGAAAACGATACGGAGGACCTGAAGTCACTTAGCTTATGGCTGCAGCTCTTATCATCGGTCCCATTCTGGATATTCACATAAAAACAACAAACATCGGAGAATATGAATGGGTCATTTGTAGTGGGGTGGTAAAGGATAACCCAAAGAAAGTTAACATACGATTGGAAACTGCAAACTCAAAGGCTCGCATTGAAGGCCTTTTGAGGACTTAGTCAGACTTTTTTTATTTCAACTTTTTGAATCAAAATGATTATTAATATCCCCTTTGACTGAGATAACATTAGGTTTGTTCCTGTTGTTTCTAAAATAACTTGATGCATGCGCTGGTTTGATTGGCTTATCAAAATCATATGGCTTATGCCCTATGAAAAAATACCCCTTTTATTTTCAGTAGTTCAGAACTCTGCTTTGGTAAGTCATAGGTTTAGAAGTTGTATTATTAAAATACAAAAGTGTGTACTGTAAATGTTAAATCTGTCCTTATTTGTGTTTCTGTTTAACCTCTGATAAACAAAACAAGACTTTATAGATTGGCTGATTCCAATTTGAATAGAACATTTTTCCTGGCAATGTGAAAATGGTTTAAAAACAATATTTAGATCTCAATAAAGGAAAAATAACATTTGCAACCAATGTAATTAAACAGTTGACTGATGGATTGAATATGAAAACTTGATGTTTATTCAAATCTGTATGTGGCTGGGAGTCATTATGTCACAATTTATGAAATCATGAACATTATATTGTCATTTTTTATGAATTTATGCAAAGAAATCCATAAATTAGGCCCTCTTGGCACCACCACAATTCTAGGAAATCTCGCATCCTAATCCATACGATTCGTCAGTGGTTTTTCATACATTATTAAGTTACATGGATAATTATGACATGTCAGCTGAGTCGTAAACAGCCACATGACTGATGCAGATACTTCAGAGTCAAGCCAACCTCACTGCGAGGTAACTGAGCTCATTTGGTTTCATTTCTAGATGATTCTTCTTTCTATTTGTAACTTCACTGACGATGGAAATGATTCTCAGGCAATAACAACATTAGGGGAGCTGAGACTAAATCAAATGCTCCTGAACCTCTCACTTAAGTTGCAGATGTTTCCTCAGCAGATAATCCTAATGTTCCTTGTGCAACTCGAAACTATATACGAAAAAATAACATCCACAGTAACTCATAAGTATTTATTCTGTATACATCATCATTCACACAGCTCCAGCAAGGTATGGTATTTTTCAGATTTCCCTGTCTCTTTCGTTCTTTGATCAGGAAGGAGAGTTTTCTATCAGTCGTTCTGAGGACTTCAAAGGCCATCAGGCTTATAAAGTCTCTCCTGCTGGGCAGAAGAGTCCAAAATGACCATGAGCCTTTAAATGATCAGTGGAGGCTTTCTAAATCACTCCACTTTTTCTTTCTTGGAGGGAATGTAAGATAGAGATAATGACAGGGAGAGCAAAAGAAAAATACATGAATAGAGTGGATTAGTCCTTATTATAACATAGGAATATATCTCAGTAAACCAACATCCCAATAGCCCTGTATTTTGCTCCTTGGTTATTTATTTATTTAAAATCCTGTGGCTTCTTAGTTTGTCGATAGAGAGTCCTCTGTTGTGGCTGCTTCTGGTTTCAACCACAACCCCAAACTTCTCTTTTGACAGAGGATTACAATGGAATTGGAAAGGGATGAAGCCCTCTGTAATGGTCACACATGCAGAGCACACAGCACACACAGTGACATGTGTTCTCTGCTTTTAACCCATCCTAGTACCAGGAGTCTATTACTAGGAGCAGTGGGCAGCTATTGTACAGCGGAGCAATGGAGGTATCCGGTGCCTTGCTCAAGGGCACCACAGCAGAACTGGGACCTCTCCAAGTAGCAGTCCACACTCCATATTTTAGGTCTGGTCGGGGACTTGAACCGGCGACCCTACAGCTCCCAGTCCAAGCCCCTACTGACTGAGCCACTGCCTGACCGAAGGCCACAGCATGATATATAAAAAAAGCTTGACATCACATTCATACTGTAAAGCCTTTGTTCTGTCCTCACTTCCTCGTTAGGAAAGTGCAATCTCTGTTTCCAGCCTTTGAGGGAACAAACGACAGGAAAATGTTGCCAGCTGAAAGACACCAATATCCTCTGAGTAGGGCAAGTCTGGGTCGGCAGGCCTGATGACAATGTGTGACAATATGCGGGGTACTTTTTTATAATAGACACTGTAAAGATTAAACATGAACACGATACATTAGCTTAAAAAGTCCAGCCCTGGGTCCCACCCTTCTAGGTCACTAACTCCTTCCACATGTAATCTTTTACCAGATATTTTATGTTGACAAGAGAGAATTTTAAACTTAGTCCTGGCAGACAGCTCCCTGTGGCCACAAAACTGGGGCACTGCGTGTCTCCTTTGAAGGTGGCATTTGCAGTTTGCTCAGAGGACATCTCACTCCATGCTCATTAGCCTTAGGCAGGAGTTGTGACTGCGTAACAAAACAGTCCCAAAAGGCACCACAGCCCGGGGTCTGTGCCAGCAGGGATTTTGTCTTTGGTAGTAATGGACAAATACCCTGATCTGAATTAACGAGTGAGTTAAAATGTAGATGCTTTGAAATTGGACTTCATACCTAGGAAAATAAGGCAAAGCTTTACAGAAATGGTGTGAGCATTTGGCCTCAGATTCTCGATCAAATGTTATCAGTAATGGGCGAGTTCTTAATGAATGTCAGTAAAACCACATTGTGCCTTTGCAGGTTTTTGCCTGCATATATGTTACAACTTCTTGTAAATTGTTTGATTAAAACACCGACATTTGGCACATAATTTCATGTGAAGCACTTATCTTAATAATTGGTATTAGTCATTCTTTGATCTTCTCGTCTGATGATGCTGACACTTTTGCTATAAAGGTGTATTAAAAACAGGTTTAGCTTCTAGGTAAGTCTTGGTCTCACACAGAGTACATTTTATTAGTTGAATGTTGTATTTATAAGGGATTATTGTTGTGCGTATTACCTGGGTAATCTGAAGATAAATAGAAGAATAAATTGAATTTAAAATACATTTGCTTTCAATTAAAATGCTCTTAGAGCCTCATAATTTGGGTCCTTGTAGGAGTCCTTTGTGACAGGATTATTTTGCGTATTATCAGCAAATGTATGTCTTTAAAGCAAGTTTGTCTGACTACCAGAGTTTTAAGTTCCTCTTCAGCTTCCAGGAAGACCAAGGGCTGTTTCCACTTTAGTAGATGGCCACTTGAGTCCAGCAGGCAGGTTTCCGAACATGAGTTTTGGTTGAACGTGAAACTTTCTAATTTTTGTCCAAGCTGCCAGTAATCCTTGCAGATGTTGGAACAACACACACACACACATTGTGCTTTTACAGCTGAGTGAAGCCTCTTAATTAAAAACAGCAATTCAAAAACTCCAATACTGAGCATGTTAAGATGATGTTCCTAAACCAAAGCTCTCAATACAATTTACAAACACATTTCAAGTATATATACAGGTATTTGGTCAGTACAAACACTCATGGCATAAATGCAGGAAGGTGAGGAGGCTTAATAAAATGACTCCCAAAGACAACATTATCCAGGAAAATAACCAGCTTGTCACATGTTCATGAAACTACAGGTCCTGTTTTTGTGTGTGAACATACTCACAGTTTCTTCACCTGTTTGATGACCACACACATTTGGCGCATCAATCCATGGGAAAGTGTTTAGTCATTGTCTTTCAAACACTTAATGATACTATTTTGCAATGAAAGTGAATTCAAAGCCTCAAAACCAGTATCGGCCTAAGTCTTACACAATGGCATCGCAACCATGCAGTCACATAACTTTACAGGTGGGTTGTACAAATAATTCAATTCAATTCAATTCAAAAACTTTATTTATTCAGGTGAAAAGCCATTGAGATCATTGACCTCTTGAAATAATAAATAATATTATAGTGAAGTTAGTATAAAACTGCTTTTTAAACTACCTTTATAAGTTTGCCTCTCTTAGATAGCTGGCATTGCCTCATCACAGTCATGTAAACATGCTGTGTTCATCCCTTTAAACTGCAATATATGTTCAGTCTAAACTAAAGGCTGTATAACCTTGAGTGGCACGAGTTTGCACAGCAGTGTCTTATGGAAAGCAGTTCAGTAGTGCAATTAGCTTTTTCCTTGTTCCTGAGAGAGTCTCTGTAAACATCTTGGATTCATCCCAACTCTCCCACGTAACCATAATTCACTTCATTAGTTAATGATTCTTTTTTTGCAGGACTTACTGAGTCTGCTCTGACTTTAAATGGCTTGTAGCCTTTCATCTGTTTACTGGTCTCCATAAAAAGCAGAGGGAGTACAGTGTTGCGTTTTGGCGGGTGGACTCGTGCATGTACCCACGGTTGTAGACATCACCAGGCCTGGCACAATCACACAGATGACAGCAGTGCTGATCACAGAGCCGTGTCAAGGCACATCTGGCCAACGTAAACATGCCAACGAGCTTGAAGTCATTCGTTTGAGAATTCTGTCGGATGCCCATCTTAGAGTCGAACTCATGGGTGTAACCTCAAATTGAAAATAATAACAGGAATGATCGGTTATTTTTTACGATTTTACACAACTGCGAGACTCCAGGGATTTCAAGGAATAAACATCTTCATAAGTCAGATGAAAACTTTAACAGAAGATAAATGTTTCTAATTAGTCCACAAGTGTATCACTTGATTTTATTTATTGGCACTCCACGATTTGGCACATTAGTTCAATACACACTGAATGTTATTTGGCTGAAAGATGGAAACGGCAGTGAAGCAACAAAAACAGTGATGTTGAGTTGGGCTACAAACAGCCAATGTTCATACTCCGCTGGTTAAAGGATTTGGTTCTGTGCAAAGAAAATAACACTCCTCTCTGCTGAGTAATAGCAGCTCTGCTTTGCTTGGGCTGTTTGTTTTCTGTTTTTTATTTTGCAAAGCCTTTTGAATACCACACAGTGGGTGATCCAAACACATTAGCCTTATAGTCAATAACTGGTGAGTCTTTCGGGCTAATATATAATCACCTATAATACCGATCATGACTATTATACCAATGCAATCCACATGGTTGCATACGAGCCAAATATCCAAATCCTTTACTGACTTTAGGGCAAAACTTACATCAGAATGACATGTATTGGCTCTACTGATACTGCTGATGAAGGTTTTTAATGGAATATAAACAGGATATGGCAACAGATCCTGACTTTAGTTCCTGGGAGTTATGGGTGGATATTGGACGGTATTTATGTGTCTTGCAAACACAGAAGGACTCTTCAACAAATAGAGCCTTTCTATACAGGGCTTCTATATACAGTATCACTTATTTCCAGTGAGTGCTTCAAATATACATGAAGATTTGGATAGATCCAACTCCTTACTCTTACAGAAGCCATTTGCTTAGAGAGAAGCCAAAGCCAAAGATTCTCCATCACGAATGATAAAGTTAGTCATCAGAGTATTTCTGCAAGTTTTAGTTTAGTAGCTGAAGTCCGAATCATAGCGAGTTATGAGGACCCCAGTCTCATATATCTCATGGTCTCATTGTAAGGTGTTGTCATATGTGGAAATGAGTCAGATAGTGTCGATTTAAGTGGTGTCAAAATAACCATGATGGCTGAATCCATAGAATGAAATATGGCAGGGTGTAGCAGGAGGGGAGGCAGACAGTCACTGACTCACTGTCTGTGAGTTATTGTCTGAAAATGAATACTTCCCCATTGGTATTTGCTCAACTTAGCATTTATCATGAATAAGTACATAAAAAAAAGAGCTCCAGGATTGAGGAATTTATTAGTTATTGTGAGAGTCTTCTAGCTTGAAAAAAGAAACAGAGCGGATCTGCAATAACTTGTTGGCTACAATTTTTAATCATTAAAATATTCGAGAAAAGAAAGGCAGTATGCCACTTGGACACTGTAATCTGGCTTATAATGTTTTTCTAACTTTTCTTGGTCTCTTGGATAAAAATTAGTTGCTCTTAACGATTATTGTTTAAAGAATTAAAAAAACACTTCTGACCAAACAGTTACTAAAAGATAAACATCTGTGATTCTTTAGTGTCTATCGGCCTGACACAGATGACATCACTCACACTTTGACAACGTGTTTCCTCAAGCTGTTTATCTATGCCTTACAAATTATCCACAAAATGAAGCTTGTCCACACGTGCCTGTCAGCTCACACAAGCATGAGGATGAGTTATCAGCCAGGAAGTAAACTGGATTTACTTTCTATTCAATTTCGCAACATGATGGTGTAGTGCAGTAGACAATGCAGAATGGCGTCTCTTCATTACCAAAACAATCCAAGGGACTGTGGAGCAAAAGTCAAATGTTTAAATCAGTCTCAGGTCACGGCTAAGCTGAAGCTAAATGTGTTAACAGAGGCCATGCACTACTCTCTTTGTTTCTGTTGTGATTGTTAAAACATTATCATACTGAGAAAGGTGGTAAGGAAATGGAGCAGTGATGTTCAGATGCTGGGAGAACAAAGCCTGGGGAAATAAAATAATGGGGTTCCCTATCGATCCTTCTGAAGAGGCAGTGTAGTGTTAAAGCATCTAATACAGATTTGAAGTGTGTAGGATGCACGCAGTTCTTAATCCATGTGCAAAAACTAAACATTAAAATAGCATTGGAAAATAACTTTAAAAAAAGTAATCTTCACAAAAGTTTCATGTGTGTCAAGTTTCACTGAAGTCACTCTTAGACACACACCGTCATAATTGTTAAGTAGACACCCATAGATAAGCTCATTGAGACAAATGAAGGGTTTCAAATGTAACTCCGGGATCACAGATACACCCTTTGTTTGGAGATGTTGTGATGCAATACATCTCCAGTCCCTCCGATGGTCCTTTCAATGTCCCTGCTGTTAATGAGTTGATTTGTTTTCCTCTATTATTCCAGTTGTCTGTGGGGAACCCTAACCACCATTCATTTTTTTCTGCCCATGGGTGTGACTGCTATGTGATGTAGTGACGAAAAAGAGGCTCAAATAGCTGAGCAAGGAGGAAAATCCACTGCCAAATGGTCACAGTTGTCGTCAAGATATATGGTGGTATAGCCTTTGCTAATTTAGTTTTTTACTTTCAAGATAGGATTGACTTGTATAAACTTTTGATTTAGGAGTATATCATTCAGCTTACACTGCATGTGCTCAAGAGAAGAGGAAAATATTTACCCAGATGAGACAAGTTTTTCTGATGTGTGAAATGAGAGCGCTACAATGGCTGCTCTGTCCCCTCTTGGTCTCTCAGACATGACTCAGGCTGAGAGAGGAGATGATGTCTCGCAGTTACAGCTTGCCCTGCTCTCCGCTATGAAGCCACAACAACAACATTATGGGAACTAACTACGTCTTTACTTTAGTCATATTATATATTAAAATACACCTCTAACCTCCGCCCTGTTTTTTTTTTTTCAAATTGCAAAAAAGACCAACATCAACGGGTAACAGTTATATTAAACAACCACTCGGTGACCCTCGGTTAATTGACTCACGTGTGACTTCCTGGAAACGACTTGAGCATTCAAGTGTAAGAAACATACATGAAAGGCACTGTAATTTGTCTCTTTTGGAAGTGTTGAAACAAACACTGCCACATGCAGATGTTTCATTCATTCTCTTAACTACTCACTCTCTCAAAACTGAGCTGAACTAAATAATAACTGGTGAAAATAATTATGGTTTACAGAAAGCTCAGGAAATAGTTTGTGTTCAACCAAAACACTTGCAGGGAGGGTTCTAGTTCCCTCACTTTGAAATGTCTTGCGTTTCTCTTTTGTTTGCTGAAGTCGTGAGAATGTTTAGGTTCAGATTCCCAAGTCAGTCAGTCATTCCCATTCAAAGGCCTGTCTCTCAAAGATTGGCTAAATACAAACCTACTCATTAAAGGTCAGTTGCTATGTAGCTTTCACAATCTGCTCTTTTTGTTCCAATCCTTCTTATCGGTCTAGTTTAAGCTGCATGAAAAACACAATGAGAAAAAGGCCCTTTTGTGATAGATATCAAATAAAGTAGCTGCGGTCACAAAAGGTACTTACAAAAAGGAGGTACCAATTATAGTGGGAAGTACCTATAAGACTGGAAGAGTGGTAGTAGTTGTGCAACCCCCCCCCCCCCCCCCCCCCACGCACACCCCTGTTCTGTGATCTGAAGTGTGCATCAAGGGGATGATAACAAGGTCCATATGTGGTCACTTCCTCCCTCCACTGCTTTGACATGAGGGGGCAGTTTTAACAGGACACCACAAACCATTGACTTACTCTCCAGAAGACACAAAACAACTTGAAACACTTCCTGGCACAATAATATTCTTTGACACTGGGATGTGCGTGAAGCAGCAGAGTTGGAAGCTTGTTGCTTCCCATCACAGATCATAAAAGTGGCCGTTGGAATTTGGTGTGACAAATCGCCAATAAAGTCTGTAAAACTAACTTAGAAAAAAAAAGATATGACTTTGGCTGTAATTATCTTTTAGAAAAAGGACACTTTGAAAACTAGAACATTGCATGACCTTTGTTCAATATGTTGACTGTATGTTCATTTGCATCTAGTCATCTTGTTCCTGGCAAAAGTGTTTCAGAATTCAAAACAATTTGAGTCAAGCTCCCAATAAGTTTAGTCAAGCTAACTAAACTTATTTTGAATTCTGATGACTAGGTGCGAATTAGCATTTCAAACGATGACTGCTCTTTACAAAAGATTTGAAACAAAGGCTCACGTAGCATATGTATTGAGCCATGAAACTTAATTTGCCACAGAAGTGAACTTTTTGAAGTTCCAGAGAAATGTGTTTCCAAGGTATCAGTTGCAACAGCTTGTTTATGACGAATTGCACAAGTCCACACATGTTGCTGAAATACAGGATCAACAGGAGGGATACATGGACCCATGGAGCTTGAACCATGTTAGTACACAGCATGTATAGTAGGCAGTGGATCTTCCATGACAGCTGCCAACATCAGCAACTGAATGCATTGTTTGTCACTTACAGTGCTGATAAATAACTGTGCACAACGCCCACAATCCATTTGTTGCTATTTTTCCCATCCAGGCCATTTGGATGTAATTAAAGGCAACATGTAAACAGTTCTTGTAATCTGGGAGACTCCGACGCACACAGATGATTTATTGTTAATAATAAAATCACAGCCGTGCATAAAAACTGAAAGGGATGAGCCAGTGTTATGGAGGCCACATAACTTTAATTTTCATACAAACCAATAGCATCTCACACAGTTTCCCATGGATGCTAACAAAGGGTGATTTATCGAGATGTTAGCGGATTAGTGAAACATTCTTCAAAACAATTGTTGTGTTTGTTTGTCTGAATAGGGTTCTGGTCACTCTCTGCATGGTGCAGACAAAACACTTTTTCACAATCCCCAAATGTGCCATATGTTGTGGTCTTTGATGCGTCATTGTGGGAATCTGTCCCTGGGTGTTATGAAAGCAATAACAGCGCACATATGCTCCGCTAGAGGTAGATGGCAAACTGGGATTCCCATAGACACACAGCAACACTTGGAAATTACATTTTAGTTTACTGCATGTAGAGACAATTAAAAAGAGCCAATAATGAATAACTTGTTCAAACGTAATTATCAGCTGGTAAGATCACAATTAAGAGTTTCTGTTCTGGTCTGCACATTTTATTTGATATTGCTAAGATAAATATGTATTAAAATAAACTATGCTTTCTATTAATTCAATGGCTGCTTCTGGTATGAACTTGCAGTCATCTTGTAATCCTACTTGCATGAAGGGCAGCAAAAAAGAACCTCCACTTAGGGCAATCTTTAGGATGTTAACTCAGGTTTGATTATGGGCTTTTAGATCTATATCCAGTTTACAAAGGATAAACAAAAGTATTAAAATGTTCAGATGGTCCGATGATCTTCCAAAACATTATCTGTATCTCTTTCAAAAGTAACCTTTTGAACTTTTTTTTTTGGTTACGCATTCTTCTTTCTGTATCTCTGTATGCACCACTTATACCAAAGCTAATTCCTCGTATGCGTAAACCTATTTGGAAAACAAAACCGATTCTGATTCTGACTCCTTTCTAAACTTCAGAACAGAAAGCAATATCTGTGAGGCCAGAAGTCTACAAATTATAGGTCACTATTCTGAGCATGAGTTGTTCAGTTTTACTGTGTTATCTTGTTAACTCTTTCACAGTTTATAACTCACCTACCTTAAGTTTTTAAGGACAGACAGAAACACTGTGCTACAAGTTAAATATACTCATTTCAAATGGCAGCCAACATGAAACAGGAAAATCAGGATGTTTGAAAAAAACTGAACTTTGAGACTACAAGCGATTAATTACTGTAATAAATGGGATACGTCACGCGGGTTGAATTTGGCTTTAAACCAGCAGAGGCCCTGTGAGTGTATCAAGACCTAAGCCAGGGGTGCACTGACCAGGTCCTGGACCAGCACTGCAGATAATGAGAAACACATGGTCTGAAAACCAAGAGCCAAGTCAGACATCAGGTTGTGGTGTGAGATACTGTTCCATACACCTTTATCAAAGCTTTCCTAATCCTCTGCTCTGTTAAACGTGTTTTGTGCACATTAAAATGATTAAACAGGATATAGATACTATTTTTCCCTGCCTCTGTATTCTGCGTTCTACCTCCATCTAGTGGTTATAAATTAATACATACTTGCTCTGTAGCATAACCTGTTGCCAATATCCAATAATATATGGAGTACAGATATAATTGGGCTGTTTGTTTTAATATTTGTTTATGCAAGTAGTCAAATGTAAGTCGGATCATCACTGTAGATGGCTTTTTGAACAAACAAAGAGAACCAAGTTTGTAATCACATTTTTTTTTAAAGTGAAGTAGTGAAATAAGAGTCCAATAGCTTGTATACTGTATAGACTCTTATTTCACTACTTCACCTTTTTTCAACTATTTTTCTTTTTGTATTTACTATATTTTTCTGTTTTTCTGTATTATTGTGTTGCACTGTTGGAGAAGCCTGTGACCTAAGATTTCCATCGACATAACTACTCTGTAGCTATGTTCGTATGACACATAAAGAACCTTGAACCTTGAGTCTTTTCTCTATTATCATTTAATGGATGTTTAATGGATGTTTATGGTAACACTCAAAATTGAATATGAGTATCATTAAAATGAATAAACCTAGATTCTAAATAATTCAGAGCAAAGTATAACATATATTCTTTCTGATATCTCAACCATGGTGTTTTTCTCAAGAATCAGACTCACACTTTGTGAAAATGCAATACACACTAACACACTCTATCTTTACTCCGGCATTGGCACTGTGCTGATGAGTTGTTACTTCTCTCCAACCACCACCAGAGGGCAGTGTTCCACTGCTGCCCAACGGGAGGGGGCAACCAGGTGAGTGTTTTTCAAGGTCAGTATTACACATCACATTGATTATTTAGGCAGGTAATAGGCTTCTATAAATGAGGCCCATACAGGTCAAGGCTTTCCTGAACATACATTTACTTAGATAACACTCTAGTCAAATTCAGTTCGCCTAATTATGTGACAGAGTGTGATTACCCTTCTGTTTAAATGAGTTGATATTACTAGTAAATCCACTGCACTGCTATGGATTTGCTTTCTCTATTCCAATCACATCAACTAAGACTAAATATGCCATAGGCAGTGGAAGAAGACATCACTATTAATAAGCCTCTCACCAACACACGCACATACGCAAAGCATTCACTGTGTCAGGGAATGACAGAGTAAAGGGTTTGTGTGTCTTTAGCAGGGCTGCAGTGGTTGCACCATTTGCTCACATGCTGGCAGATGCACGCACACACACGCACGCACTCACACACACACACACACACACACACACACACACACACACACACACACACACACACACACACACAAACCATCTCTGAACTCATCCATGAGAAAAGGATCTGAGCTTTGGAGAAGCTGAGTTAGCCGAACAGACACACACAGATACACACACACACACACACACACACACACACACACACACACACACACACGCGCGCGCACACACACACACACACACACACACGCACACACACACCCACACACTGAGCGCCTGAGCCCCCATTGGTCGGCGTCTCTCCACCCCACCGCGGGAGTCTCAGAGGGGTCTGCTGCAGTACTCTGCTCGAGGGGCCTGGAAACGCTGGAGTGAGACATTTTTTTTCCTTACTTCTATTTTTGGGCTGGATATCAGAGGTCCATAGCTTCCCTCATTTTCCACTGTTTTCCAACATACTGGTTCCCAGTGTACACTGCCTGCACAGCTTTAGTGCGTGCAGCAGTAAGGCCTGTAGCTCAGACAAGGCAATATGATACCACTGAGACAACAAGAATCTCTGCAATAAGCTAGTGAGGAAGGACGCATAAATTGTGCCTCTGCTGCAGGGCCCAGGGGCAGCAACCCAGTGCTCAGCCAGCCATGTAGGCTCAGGCCACAGCTAAAAGAATTTGGAAAGGACCCTTCCTGCAGCCCATCCCCCCATAAGTGAAGACATAACCAGTCTCCTCCCAAGTAAGCAGGAATACATGACCTGTTTTGATGTTTTGAAGTCAAACCCAAAGGCCTTGTTAATAGTTTTCCTGCCCTCTGTTGTACTGAAAGGGGCTGACTTAGAAACAATGCATCAATACAGAGTACTGTATATTACATTGTATGTCGTTTGCAATAACATTGTGATTAAAGGAGAGTATTAAAAACATCCTGGATCAGTATTTGAAGAGTACTTCACACATCACAAACGACAATAAGAGCTCGCTCTACTTATCAAAGGAGTCCGACCTGAGGGGAGAACACTAAAGCATGGAATACTAGATGGGTTGTTTATTAGTTAATAAACTATACTGCTGAAGCAGAACTGAACAACGTGCATAATAGAATCATTAAGACAGCTAAGGTGGCCAAATGTTACAGGCACGTGACTTTAAAGTTTCTGGAAAATAAATTGATGATTTGATGGGTCTACTTGCACAGCCAGAAGAGGATCAATCAATCTCATCAGGGGGAACTCTTCATCCTCAGTCCTGGAGTAAAACACAAGAGTATCTGCCCACATTCATAAAATAGAGGGAGGTCCCTAATTCTACAATAGCCTATAGGGCTTCAGATTCATGTAGGAACCTGTCAGAGGGAAGAAGCATGTTTATGAATGAACAAGCTGCTTCTCTGCCCGAGTTCAGTGTGTAGTCTGTTTAACAAACCTATGAATAAGGAGTCCTGTGTGATGTGGAAACATCCATCCTTGCATTTGAATCATGTTGTGTGGATTTTACACTTTTCCTTCTAATGTATATAAAATACTTAATACACTTTAAAATAACAGAGATAAAACAGACCATATGCAGTTTGTGAGTTTATGTACAGTGTCAGTGGAAAGTTTCCACACTCCAAGTCACCAACTGTGAGGTTAGACATGTGATTGACAGTATATGCTTTTTGACGTTTGGGTTTTAGGCATTACTTTTTGTATCTCCAAGGCCCAGGAGATGGGTATCCAGCTTATTGATAGTGGTGAATGCCAGCGGGCATTAGAACAGCAAGCGGCCATCTGCCAGCCTAGCGAACTAGCAACCCCACCAGCTGCAGTCGCAAAACGCCCTACAAAGCAGGACATGCATGCAGCTTCTGACGTCTGCGGCCACACTGCGCTACAAAGCCCAGAAAAACCAGGAGCGGAAACAATGAGAATCAAGCTTATATACGCCGCATAGTTCCACGACCAGCAAGTTTTTGAGAAGAGGCTGCCGTTAAGTGCACATCAGTTCATTTCGGATGACCGGTTTGTGCGATTATTTTCCCATGTTGAAAATATATACATAAAAAGACTCATGCAGGGGCACTTTAATACCCCGACATGGCGACGGCAAGAAAAGGGAGAGAGCTTTTTACTATTTTGGAAACTAGCGCGGACACAGAAAGTACCACGGTGTGCGACAGTCAAGAGTCTCCGCTTAATCTTTCGGCCGATGTAAAGTGGTTTGAAATTCCTTACAGAAAGCCAGACTCGGACGAGGAAGACGAAGTGCGCGAGGAAGAGGACGGCGAGGGGGAGAATGGATTCACGAGCACAGCAGCCGCGGCGGAGACTGCAGACGCGGCCAGCTTCATCGCAGGAGGAGGCTGCAACATAATTTTGGTCACTGGTAGTAGTAATGGTATCACGCACGACGAGGAGGAGTACGCAGAGGACTGTTATTATTCTACCTCCACTAACTGCTCTGATACCACCTCAAACGATTCGGATATTGATTTCTCCGATTTGGAGGAGGAGGAGCGCAGGAGTTTTTTCAGCTTTGAAGATGACTCGGACGACGACTGCACTTCTCCCGACTTCTGGGGCGAACCTGATCAGGTAATTTCAATCGAACAATTCTCTGCTGTCAGCGGCCCTCAGCACTCGCTGGGGGACGATGCTGACACCCGTGACTATTTCCGGATACTCTTCCCAGATTCTCTTTTTGAACACATGGTAGAACAAACAAACAAATACGCCCTCTATCGGCAAAGGAGGAGTGGAAAATCAGACCCCCACTGGCACCCCACTGATGCCAGGGAGATAAAAGCTTTTGTGGGTCTGAACATTCTTATGGGTATCAATCAGCTTCCAGATACTGGCATGTACTGGGCCAGTGACATTTTCATTGGAAATGCAGGTTTTAAAAAAACAATGACAGCCAGGCGCTTTGAAAAGCTCACACAGTATCTCCAGCTGTGTGACCGTGAGTCTGAGCCTGTGCGTGGAGAGCGAGGGTACGATGCCCTCTTCAAAATCAGGCCTCTCCTTGATGTGGTGGAGAACACCATGTGGGACGCATACACGCCAAACCGCTGTTTGACTATAGACAAGTGTGCCATTGTCATGAAGGGACGTTTCTCCCCCACCCAGTACATGCCCCCCAAGCCCCTAAGGAAAGGGCTGACAGTGTGGATGCTGTGTGACTCGCGTACTGGCTACTGCCACCGGGCCAAGATATACGTAGGTAAGCCCAGTGAAGATGAGGAAGCGGCCTCCCTGGGCTCCAGGGTGGTGACCTCCCTGGTGCGCGGCCTGGAGGGTCAGTACCACCATCTCTTCATGGACAGCTTCTTCACCACAGTGCCCCTCCTCCAGCGGCTGCTGAGGGACGGACTGTACGCCTGCGGGCCCACCCAGCCGGAACGCAAAGGTTACCCAGAGGTCCTGCGCGCCGGTAATGTCGGAAAGCTGACTCAGGGTGAGTTCTACCAGTGCCAGCGTGGCAACCTGGTGGCTACAGTGACACGAGATGTCAAGGTGGTTAGCTGCCTTTCTACCAACTCTGCCCCGGGGATTGTTGGTATCAGTCCAGGCTGGCAGCAGGGTGAGACGGACGGGGAGAGTGAGGGGGACAGCATGAACTGCTCAGGTTTGTCCTTTGGTGTGCCTCGGCCTCTGCCCTTGCTGTTGTACCAGGAGAACATGAAGGGTGTGGAGCTGTGTGACCAGCTGAGGGAATGCTACCAGGTTGGCAGGCCATGTAAGAAGTGGTGGCGCTACTTCCTGTGGTTCTACGTCAATCTGTGCATCGTCAACGCCTACATCATCCTGAGGGAGAGCAGAGGGGGCGCTCCACCGGCGGGCTTCAGCGGCAAACAGTTCACCCAGCGCCACTTCCGGGTGCGTTTGGCGCAGCAGCTGATTGGGGACTACCAAGGGGCAAGGGGCATGGAGAGGGCAGCACGCAAGAGACATGCAGACTCACCAATAGAGTACGGACACCGCCTGGAGCGCATGTCAGAGCGCTCTCGTCGCTGCAGGAACTGCACCAACAAAGGACTGCGACATGAAAGTGTGTTTGGATGCAAGATATGCAATGTCCACCTATGCAGGGGAGGGTGCTTCTCTGAGTTTCATAAATAACATTGACCTGCTCTTTGTTTTTATATCCTTTGTCTAATCAAGCAACTTGTGTCAATGGATTTTTTTAAACAGTAAAACCATTTCTTATTCCAAAGGTTACCACTACAAGTGCACAATATAGTCACACTTTATGTAGAGCTAGTTTTAGGATAGAAGTATTATTGCACGTATAATAAAGAAAATAAACAAAGAAACTAGATTATTTGATTTAGTATAGAATGTTTCGGCAACTTGCCTTCTGTAACATTGACAAAATTGCCTTGTGTCGCTTTTTTATACGTTTAAAATAATGAGAAGTTTTATATGAAAAATAAGAATTCAAACTTTTCTGCACTTACATTAGATCAGAAAATGTTTATGGGAAGTTTATCTCTCTCCTTTTCCAAAATAAAAACTTCATTATGATGTACTTAACTGAATCACCTGTTTCTTTATGTGGTATTGAAGCATGTCCAACATCACCATAGATCATTTTAAAGAGGGATATCATTTTAATATAATAAAAAAAACATAACCTTTAAATTCAGTTACACTGGTTTGAAATGCCCTTCGCTTTGATAGCGCCTGATCCTTCACTCACATGAAAATCTGTGTCTCTGGCCCTTCAAGGGGACACAGCTTGGAGCAATTAGAGAGTAGAAAAAGCCCCTTAGTACTCTCCAGCCAACGAACCTAATGCCATTTCTTTCTCCAACCAAACTACTTACACAGAGCCATCTGTGGCCCTATTCCACTGGGTCCACACTCAAAATGTGGTTCTTGTCACTGACATGGTTAGAAAAAGAGAGAAAGACTGGTTGTAGTATGACTAAATACATTAATTAGAAATAATCATGTAAATTAGCATTATACAGTTAGTTAAAGCTGCTATCCCAAGTGACACAAACAATTTAATTTAAACATAATATTCTGTGTTCTAATAAATGTGTTTTCCATAAAAGCTTTTCTGTTCGCTGTTATCATGCGAGTTGCTGAAGGCTGCATGTAGGCAGAGATAGGCTGCTTCTGCAGGTCAGACTAGCTGTCTCCTGTGTCTCTTTCTGAGGTTCCTATCTCTCCCACTGTAGCACACGGTCTATCTCTCCCTCCTCAGGCTCTGCTGTGCCATCCTACACACACACACACACACACACACACACACACACACACACACACACACACATACACACTACGCACACACCCTCCCTTTCCTTCCACTCCTCTCTCTTGCTCGCTTTCTCAGCCGTTCCCCAGCTGGGAGAGGGTTAGTCAACTGGACGGCCGTCCCGCTGATCTGCGGGAGCCCCTTTGGGGAGTTACCATGGCAACCGTGGCAGATGAAGACAGGGAGTCGCCAGCAGGCCCGCACGGTTGTCATGGTACTCGCTCTGGCTATGGAGGTGGGAGGTGCCAGAGGCCACACCTCCATACCCCTTCTCCAAAACCAGGCAAGGCTATGGTGTGTGTGTGTGTGTGCGTGTGTGTGTGTGTGTGTGTGTGTGTGTGTGTGTGTGTGTGTGTGTGTGTGTGTGTGTGTGTGCGCGCGCGTGTGCACGTGTGTGTGCGTGCCTGTGTCTATGTGTGTGTACATGTGAAAGGGAGGGAGCTGGCTGGCTGACGGCCTGCACACTGTACACGGAGCCAGACTAGTTACCAGGCAGGCTCTGCTACAGCACAGCCAACAACACAACTGCCTCCAAAAAAAAGAAGAAAATGACACGAAGATGCTGCTCTGGAGATGTCTTAATGCAGGTGTGGGATTCACACTGCATTATTCCCCGCCACCTTAAAAGTTTATATTTTTTTAATGAAGAACATGAACCATCCTGCTGCCTTGCAGAGTTCTCTACGCAGGTGTAGGAGGCAGGATTAGCTAAATCTGCACTGCGTTGGCACTCTGTAAAGCCTCGCGGACAATTTATATTCAAAATACAGCATTTAGACCGCATTGTTCCAACATTTGCTGTCAATGGCTGTCAGCTCTCCTCTACCCACATAGTCATTATACGATCAAAGTTATTACAGCTACTTACAATAAGTGATACATTAAAAACTGTTTGACATAGTATTTGAATGACATTTAATGTGTTTCCACTCAAATATTACAATACAATTTAACAGGCTCAAGTAACACAAGATGACAAGTTAGTGCAGCATCATCTTTCAATTCCGTCACAGCAGAGGACATGTATACCAGAACCATGAGATCTGAAGCCTGTTTGTTGGTCACTCGTATGATTTTTTGATTATTGATTTTGGGGGTAGAACCGTTTCAATTTTCTTCTCTGTTTTGTGGGTTTAATGTGAAATTGTAAAGACGTAATGTGCTCTCCCTGGGTAGGTTTGTGTGCGTGTGGTGTGTGCGCAGTGCGGTGCCACAATAGCCAGATGTAATGTTTCCAGGATGGATCCCAACCATAAAATACTCAGCTCTCAACATGTTTCCCTCCTGGGCAGGGAGAGATGTCTGAGGCTCTGAAGAGAACATGGGCCTGGTTTCACTTAAAGGCTGGTTTGGTAACACATGTACTGTTAGAATCATGAATGTTCCTTTGTTCGATACTTTCCTCTGTTGCTAGAATGGATGAGCGTGAGAAACCCCTACCAAGTAATTCTGAGATCTTACTGAGTCATTGTTTGTCCCGGTGCTGGGATGAATGTTCCCAACAGTCATAGTGAGAATAAAACAATTGGCTTCTTATGTGTTAATCCTTCATATCAGTCAAATGAATTACTGCCTCACACACAAGTGACTGAGTACATTTACTCAGGTGATTTTTCTACTAATTCATTATGTTTACTAGATTTTCATTTTATGCATCTTTATACATTCTAATTTGGCAGTAGCTGTTACTACATACTTCAGAAAAAAATATTTGACTTAATTTAAAAGCATGTTTTAAGGTTACACTGGAGAGACTTGAATGTATCGACATTGTAATATTGGAACTTTATCTTAAGTAAAGGATTATTTGATTTAAGGGTACAACTTTACAATAAGACTACCCTTATTAAGGATTCATAAAGGGTTTATAATTAGGTTATGAATTAGGTTGTAAACACTTTATTAATCATTAAGAACCATTTATAAACCAGTTCTAACATAGTTTTCATACATCAACACAGGCTCACTATTTGGCAAGATGACTAAGCCTTGGCTACCTAGCTTACTTCGTCTTCATCAGCCATCAGCCTTGTTATCTGTTGTTCACTGAGTTGATTCTCCCCCCATCCATCTTGATGTTTCTTGGCATCTCTTTATGGCCATTTATTTACGAGTTACTAACATTTATAACTGCCAAAAGGGAGCCTTATTGTAAAGTGTAAAACATATTCCCATTTATTAATGAGTTACTACCATTTCTGATACAGCTTAGCAGTACAGATAAATGTGGGCTCACTATTTGGCAAGCAACCGGTCACAGTTGCCCTGTTTAGCTCATGTCTTATAAAAGCTTATTAATGATGTATAAAGTGTTCACAACCTAATTAATAAATGAATTACAAACAATTTGTAAACCCTTTATAAGGGTAGTCTTATTGTAAAGTGGTAACGATTTAAGTATACTCCAACAAATCAAACACTATACTGCTGGGTTAGTGACACACATCTCCATCTAGTGGACAAGAGAACATACAGGGAATCCTCAGGCACTTGAGGTATAACTTAAACTCATGTAAAAGCAGCTATTTTAAACAGTTGTTGTGTGTTGCTGTGTTAAGTCCTGTTTCTCCTTGTCATACAGCATACTGACGACTGGCTCTTGATCGTATGCACATGTTTAACCAGGAAGCTTCCTGAAGCAGATGGATCTCTTTGGTTTTTGTTGATGTGGTTTTGGGGAGCCCAACAGAATGACCAGAGGAAGTTTGATCTCTGAGTCTCTTGCCAGAGGGATGTCAAGAGTGACCTGCAACCAGAAAATTACTTTTAATTACTTTAATTTGTCTCTGTCCTGTATCTTCTTCCCTTCTTTTCATTGCGCATTGGGCATTTCTTGCTCTAGATCTCGGTCACAACATTAAAGTGTATTCTAAATACCTAAACATTTAAAGCGGATAGAAGGACAGAACAGGAAAGATGACACTGTGTCCTATACAGCATGTACCCATCATCAGTGTGTGACAAGCCATATAATCCTCCCTCTTTCGTTCCCCGTTTCTCCCCCTCATTCAGCCACTGTGTGGTGCTATTGACATGATGCCTTTTCTTAGCAGATGTGTATTTAGAACCACTGTAAATCCAAGTAGAGTGTTTTTTATTTTACAGATGACACAATTGTAATACCTTGAGTCTGTACTCGAGTTTCATCAGGCAGCAGTTGAAGAAGGTAGGGTGGAGCTGTGGAGGGATACTCAAAACTTTGGTTATAGTCAAAGTGCTTTCCGCTGGAACAGCGTCTCCTTGCGTAAAGAGGACCTCATTTGTGTGCACTATTCTCTTTGTCTGAGCCACAAAGGTTTGCTTTTCACTCAGGTAGAATTTGGGTGTTACCGCACGTGCAGAGTCATTGAGTACCTCCACAGAGATTCCAATTGCATCACCTGAATTTGGGAGCAAAAATACATCATTAATATTTTAGTAAAGGCCATTCAACAAATGTATTCTTTATAAAGTCTATTTACCTTGCTTTACTCCCATTTTTTCTGAAGTTACATTCACAGTAACCTTTGAGGAGCCATAAAATGATATCCTGGTTGCATATTGTTGTTCCTACAAAGGAAGCACATACTCTGTCAGGAAATTAATCGTAAACTTAATAGAAACTGACATAAAACCTGAAGTCAAATAAAAAGCAATTCCAAACCTTTAGTCCGATAATTATCATATCTGATTTGGAGGCAAAGGGAAACTCAGACTTGGTCAGAAAAGGGACCTCAGTCTTAGTTTTGTAGACAAGCCAGATGGACTGAGTAAGCTTTGCTCGCAAACTGTATGTAATGGTGCCCCATTTCCCCTTGTAAGATGAAGGCATATCTCTGTAGGGGAAAACATCCAAATACATATTATAGGAGAACATTTATTTAACCAGCTGGTACAACGTTTTTAGTTTGGATATAAATATTCCATGCAAAGTGTTGGCTTAAATTAGCACACCCACATATTTGGAATCACAAAGGTGAATGGATAGACATTTCTCCCATGGCGGATGATTTCTGAACCTTAAGAAAAAAGAAGATTTTTAAGATGCAAATGCTTTGTTTAACAGACTCTAACAGACAGTATACATCAATTCAAAAGGTATTTCCTCCATTTTGCCCAATAGAGAGAACATACTAACCATCTCCTTTGTTTTTATCCTGAAGAATAATATGTTCAAAATAAAAGTATTTCTTCTTGTCGCTGTGTGTCCCTGTGGCTTGTCCTTCTCGGTCCTGCCATGTCACCTTAGCTTTTCCTTTGGCTTCGACCAATAAGCTCTGCACTTTGGTTTCCTTGCTGGTCTCAACCGTCACCCTGCCAGAGAGGATGTCCCCGGGAGAGAAGGTGCCTCGTTCATTCACTTTTTTGTAATCCACCGAGAGATGCTTAACAGTCATGATAGGGCTGCATCAAATAATCATCCCAAAAGTAATGGTGTTAAAGTACGACAACGATCCTCCTTTTTGTACAAAATGACTCCTGTGAATGCACTGGAAGCAGGTCTGAATTGAAGTGAGGCCTGTTGTTGATGAATAAGGATCACCTGGTGTACGCACTGTAGCAGTGGATCTCCTGAAGCTGTATCCGTGTCAGATCACGTGATCAAGAGCTGCAGGTGTCACTTTCACACAGGTAACTCTAGCCACCAGACTTGGAGCCTAAAGTTGGCCAAATTAATAAAGATGAAATTAAAGAGGACATATTATGCTTATTTTGAGGTTCATATTTGTATTTTGAGACTCTACTGTGATATGTTTTCAGTCTTTAATGTCCAAAAGGTGCTTTATTTTTCTCATAGTGCCTGTGCTGCAGCACCTCTTTTCACCCTCTGTCTGAAACCCGAGCCCAGTCTGCTCGGATTGGTTAGCTGTCCGGCTCTGTTGTGATTAGTCAACCGCTCAGAGATGTCCCGCCCCTTAGTCTATTGCTTACAATGTGTTGGAGCACTAGCCAATAGAAGGGCAAGTGTTATATAGTGATGTCACGTTACAGAAGTAAATAAAGGAGTGGAGGCGTTTCAGGCAGGGGGGGGGGGTCGTGTGTGTGAGAGAAAATCCCTCACGCGTGAACTTTGTAGACCATTTAAATGCACAAATACAAATAAACAAATACATTTGTGAGATAACATTTTATGAATCATGTTGAATTTCCCGTCTCATTGAAGACTGTACAAAGTTGTTGTACTGTATGTTCAGTATTTACATAACACTCAAATTATGATCAATTCACAAACAAATCACAATAACAAAATGTGGCATCAACATGAATGGAAACTGACAAATAATCGTATTGCCACTGGAATAAGCAGTTTGATGTCAAGAAGCCTTGATACCACATCATCTCCAAACAAATGTATGATGCTTGAGCCAATAATAAAGGTAGTAGCCTATTTGTGGTAAACAAAGAAAATATCATTCATTCTCCTGTATGTAATGTTGATACTGTATTTAACAGTCGATCATGACAATATTATAGAAGAGCAATGCCAAATTGATGCCGTATTTACTTTCCAGTCCAGTATTGGTTGGCGGGGTACATTGCATGTGCTGCATAGGGAGGTGGAGGATCCATAGCGCTGGCGGCTGCTGCTGGTCGGTGTGGTGCCGGGCTCCAGGGGGCTTGTTCTAGGTTCCCAAATCCATCAAACCCAAAGCCAGCATCAGAATGTTGGTGTTGGTTAGGATTATCCTCAGAGGCAGGTAGGATCACTATTGGGAGTCGGATCTCTGGGTCTGAAGCATATTTGACATCTAGATGGACCTGTGAAAACAAATGTTGATATTATATAGTAATCATATTTTGTTTCTACTTCTGTTTCTTTACATCATGTGCCCATAACCAAGTCTCTTGACAAACACCATGAACAATGCAACAAGTCCTCCAACTCATACGACCAAGTAGGTCGTGTTCAAGCCCTTATTACGACCTATAAATCACGTTTGAAAGTTTTCGACCTCTAGTGCTCCTGTTGAATGCAAACGCTCCGGAGGGTCGTATATTCACAAATAACCCTCTCTGGAAATTGTAGAATAGTTTGGCCATTAAAATTCTTTTTGATTAGATTTCTAGCGAGAAGTGTATATTGTACTTTTAGAATCCACGTCCATTTGATGTGTAAGATCTATAATTTGAAGATGCTTTGAGGTCTCGCCAGGAGAACGTGTAAGGCAGCGTCCATGTACAGTTAGCGTCAACCCTCACAGGGTGAAAACAGTATTTCCGGTCTCTAAGTTTTCATAATAAAACCATATTCCCCTCACTGTCGAATTATTTTAAAGCTATATCTGCAGTACTCATCCACTAAAAAACATCAGTTCAACCTTGTTAATTACACAACATTAATTGGTTTCAATTGTGTACACTGCTTTTGTGTTTTTCCCATAGGTTTTTCCCTTTCGATTCTGAGAGACACCTTTATTTAGGAGGTTTTGATAAACATCGAACTACCCATAATCCTCAGCTATCCTTGAAGCTCGGCGATTGGATGTTTTAACCGCAATGCACGTTGGGATATGCTGTTTATGCGATGTGAAATCCGAAAACATAAAATTACATATTGTTTTACACATCTGCCTTAGTTCTTTATTTATAGAGCCTTGATTAGAAGACCTTTGGACAAACTGGAAGAACTGCCGCCGAAACTGAATATGTGACGTGGATCATAAATATATCAGCAATTAAACAACATCTTCAACTTCTCTTCACACTCATACGTCTCCTCGCAGTATCAATAGTAATTCGGCTGACTTTTATATTTGATCCAATTGGTAGATAGGCTTTACACCATAACGGTGCACGGCTGATAGAAAAGGACTTGTAGTTTTTAAAGATATTACTGATTTTCTTTGCATTAAAGAATGTACTGAGTTGAGAGAATAGTCAGGGGTTTTGGGTGATGGGAGACACAATTATGGATTCAGAATTTCAATAGCTTACCATTAAATGACGGATATACCTTTCTGTCTATGATGTTTTACAAATCAGATATTAATGTGTAGAACTACAATATGTGAAATATTATAGCAATATCCTGTACAAGTATGTGAAAACATGAATAAACCTACACATCTTCAGATGTTATACATACATAAGTGTCCTACACTAATAATAAAAAGTTATTATGGCATTGTATGCTGTGTGTTATTTGTAACATCTTCAGAAACTACCTTTCCAACTCCTCATGCAGTTGACTGTTATACAGGTTCATGGTACAATGCTTAAGCTTCAAATCGAGAGACTGAAACTGTATTTTTCTTTACCGTTCTGTTTTAATTTAGCAATAAAGTTAATATTAATATTATGTTTGATATTATTATGTTTTATTTACTAGACCACTGGGTCATGTTTGGTGTTACAAATATCAAAAAAATATATGTGTGGATAACAAAATAAATCCGTCATAAACTAAACTGGAAATTATACTGGAAAGTATAATTTATTGTGTTAACACTGTAAACTTCACAGTTTTTTAACCCGAACCACCTAGTGGTTGAAGCACGTTATTTAATTTTTGTTGTTGAATAAGTTATATTTGATGAACATTTTTAAATATTAAGAGTAGCCTACATACAAAATAGGGGGAAAGTAGAAGGTCAATGATAGAAATATAGAATAGAAAATATCAAGAAGATATTGTAAGTGATCTCTACAATAAAACAGTTTAGTGCAGGACGTCCAAAGATATTAATAGGAGGATGTGCAAAACAGACAAACTAATAAGGCTTTATTTAAACATTAAAGAATACTTTAAGTTAAAGGTGTAAGTTTGAGAAACCGGCTCGAGATACACTTTTTGTTACATTCCATGGAATGCTCTTAACATCCAGATGGCAATTAATATCTTAAGTGCTTTGGCAAAAAATCAAAAAAAAAATGTCATCTGTGGAAGCCGTAGTACTGTAAAAAGCACGACCAATCATCTGAGCCGGCCCGGCTAAAATAACTGGATGGCCTACCTGCCTGTCAGCCTTCCATCTGTGCACAAACTTATCTCGTACCCTCTTTGGTCATGTGCGCGTTCGTGTGTGTTGGAGGAGGGGCTCTGTAAGGAAGTGGCACATGTTGTCCGGCTGTGTATTTTCAAATTCTAACGCACTCGAGCTGGTTTCTCCAAAATTACCTAGCCCACCTTTAAGGTCTTCTTTTGAATAAGAAAAAAACGTTGGGGCTATCAACAGATAAATATTAAGTCTGACAAAGTACTTAACCTCTAATATATTGCATAGTTTATTTTGGCACTTGACAATCACCTTCCCTGAATTTTACTCAGGTGTAACTAAAGTCTGATTTAAGTGTTGTTTATATTTCACATCATTAATCAGAATCTGCAAAGTAACTAAAATAAATGTAGTGGCGTAAAAGTACCAGGTTAACCTCTCAATTGTAGTGGAGTAAAATTACAGAGTAACAATAAATTGCATGTTTTATATGCTGCTGTAACAAAAACATTTCCCAACTTGGGATCAATAAGGTATATCTTATCTTATCTTAAGATAATCGATGGCTAGTGCCATATTTGTAAAACTTGCCTCTGAACCTTGACAAGTGCATGTTTCAGGCTTATCAATTAACAACAGGAGGGGTCACAGACATAAGACCAGCTGTTAAATAAAGCTCTTCTGACCTTAGCTGTCATGTGGGTATATTAATGCTGCCCATTATGGACACAAGCGATTTATGAATCATATGTTTGAAATTTGATAACACCACTGTGTTTTCGTATCCCCTAAACCTCCAGGGCTGTACACAGTTTAATTCTGGCAACTTTTAATTGTGGGAAATACGAAAACGTCTTTTAAAACTACAATTCCCAGTCCTACTAGTTTACAGCCAGTGAAGAAAAGGGTCCACTTGTCCATTTGTATATTACACAGTATGGGAAAGCAGACATTTTAAGTTTTTTCCTGTTGTAAATCACTGGAACTATTTAATTTGTATGTCACAGAGGGTGGAGAAAATGAAAACTCATGCGCTTACCAAAAGTAAAAAGAACAACAACAACGAAAGCAGACACATGGAAAAGCCCTTCATGCTGAGTAGCTATTGTTACAAAGCATCATATGAACAAGAGAAGGGCTCAGAAAGAGGAGATTACAACCCACAAAGTAAGTTTAGTTTACCTTCAGCCTGTACTCCAGTTTGATGATGCTGCAGTTTAAGATGGAGCTAGGTAACTCTCTGGGGATGTTCATCACCTTGACCACAGTCTCTTTGTTAGAGGATGCGACAGCCTCCATCTTCTCCTTAAGGATCTCCTTTGTGGAAACTCTCCTGCGACCCTGGGCGAAGAAGCTCTTCTTCTCATACAGGATGACTTTAGCCTTCACTGAACGACTTGAGTTGTTGACGATTTCAACTGAGACTTTGAGATCTCTACCTGTAAAAACGAGAAATGAAAGCTATTTTAATTATAAAACCAATTAGTAGTCAGAGAAAGGTTTAATAATGTAAGAGCAACTTACACCAGGCTTTGCAGCGATGCTATAATGTAGATGTTGTGGAATATCTTTCTGCATCACATTAACAAAGTGAAGAGCAACTGGAATAAAAACAAGATTTCTAGCTGCTGCTAAGTCTCTTAAAGAACAGGACAAATAAAAAATGGTTGAACTCAATCAATAAGGAGCTTTCATTTTGAAACTATTGCTATATGATCACACATAGACCCATTCCAAGGTAACCTGCATATTATAAAAGCAAATAAATATCAAAATAGCACAAACATTCCTGCTAATGTGATAAATTGCCCAGGAAATATGTATTGCAAATATTAGGTTTTTGTGGACATATGAACCAGTAACAAAAACTTGAAGAAAAGCCAAACTAGCTTTGAGGTCATTTAGAAAATAAATATGTAGCTTTTAATAGTGATTCTTGTGCAAAGGGGTACATTTTCCAAGACATTCCCCAAACTGAAAATAAGACTTGTGGAAAATCAAAAGAGCCACAATCCCTTCCCATAATCTGATAGAGAGTCCCTAAAGGTCCAGCTTCACTTGGCTGGAAAGGCTATAATAGGCGCGTTCACACCAAGTACTTTTCCCACAAAGGTTCCTGAGAACTACAATTTAGTTGCGTTCACACCAAAAAGTCCCAGGAACTAAATTAGTTCTAGAGAACCTTTTTTACCCCCTTTTCCGTCCCTGCTAGAGAGCAGGGACTTTCGTGAGAGAAAAAGGTTCCTGTGTCTGATTGGCTAGGCGGAATGCAACCCACGCCCCGTCAAACTCCCAAAAAATGTTGTGAAGCCGCCATTTTATTATCCTCGCATTGCAGCATTAGCATTAGCCCAGCGCAGAAACGCAGAGAGACTAATTTATGACAACTCAAAATAAAACATGGGAGCGGTGGAGATGAGGAGGTGTCAGCGTTCTGGCCGTTTACTCGGAAAGCTTCAGTAGAAGCTGCTGGGAGTCCCAGCAGCTTCTACTGAAGCCAGTCCCTAACTCCGGGGACTTCCGGCCGGGGATTTTGGGCGGCAGTATACGCCGTGAAGTTGTTTGCGGCCTGCCAGTAAATCCAAAGCAGAAGAAGAAGAAGTGACGTCAGCGGCTTAATTTGCCTAATCCACCCCCAGGAACTAATTTCCGGTGTGAACGCGATCTGTATTTAGTTCATGAGAACTAAAGAGTTCTCAGGAACCTTTGTGGGAAAAGTACTTGGTTTGAACGCGCCTAATGTTGAATTCTGGTTTAACCTTTACTTGCACAGAGGCAAAAGCTTGTAAAACCTGTTGTGTCCCTTACACACTTGACAACGTTTGTGCACAGTGCACTTCCTTTATGCCCTTATGAAACGGTTGCAGCATAAATTCATTTCAAAGTTGAACGAAATAACAGTTTGTATCAATAGTCAGTTAACAAATACCTACTATTCAAAACATGATGTAGTTAAGGAAAGGCAGTGAATTTCTACCAGACTAGATTGTTACCTTGTTTGTATCCCATTCGCTTGGTCTGAACATCCATTGAAATAATTCCAGAGCCAAATACCTTGACAGATTTGTCCTTGCTACCATACTGAGGTTCCTAAAAAATCAAACCCAAACCTCGGTTAGATCAATTTGGCTCAGACATTTGTAAATAAATGTGCAGGTTTATAGACTAATGATTTCTTACCAGAAGTCCAGGAATATCCATGTCTGCTTTTGACACAAATGTGAAGTGGGTTTTAGCCTTTTTGGTCAGCTTCATTGATTGCTTGAGCTCTGCCTTCAGTTTATGATGAATGTTACCAATGCCAGATTTGAAAGATGATGGGATTTTGCTGTCAAGTAAAATAAAAGAAAAATGTAATGACCTTTAAAGAAGATGACGATATAAAACATACATTTAAAAAAAATTGAAATAAAGATGACTCACTTGTCAGGAATCTTGAAGGAAAAAGGGAACACATGTCTCCCTTTACCGATAACTTCAGTGCCTGGAAGAGAATTCTTATGAGTCCTTGAACTTCATTAAAAATTGTTATTTATCTCAAAGTCTTTGCATCAGCTACAATGTACAACATATCAATAATAGTATTAATTTAACACGTTACCATCTTGTCTTGACTCTCTCAAGATATGATGTTTGACATCATAATATTTCTCATCAGCCCAGTACACATGATGTTGATGTTGCCCGTAATATTCACTCCAGCGGACCCGAGCTTTTCCTTTTGCTCTAAAAATTAGAGACTGGACTGTGGTTTCCTTAGAAACCTCCACGATGATTCTCCCATTGATGGTATCTCCATTTGTAAAGGTGTTTCTGCTGTTGATGGCATCATATTCTATTGCAAAGTTGTTGTTCATTTTTTGTACAAAGAACAAACAGTAGAAAATCCAAATCTCCTGTAAAACCAAGAGGAAATCCAAGGCTTGTTAACCCTGGCCAGTTGCTTTGTAATACTTGCAGGTTATCTAAAGCATGCAAATCCTGTTCAACCTGTTTAACTCAGCTGAAAGACACACATGCGCACCCAGTGACATGGAGCATGCAGCGCTGGGAGCATACTCTCTTAATTACCATCTGCATTTATGATGCTCACATGATACACTTTCTCAATGTGCCACGACATATTGTCCAGTCACGTCAAACAAATTCCATTTTCTTAAAATAGTTCTGTGTTTTTTTATTTCACTTTTATGTGATGCTGTCCAATGGGGAGCCAGGATAGAAAACAGGCGTGTCCTTGATGGGTGCCTGGATTACAGAGGATATCGGCAGTTTCTGTCATAATGACTTGAATGCAATGCAAATATTTGAAAAGACGAATAACCTGTAGCACAACATGAAGGTATATATTATTTATTTTTGAATTATCAATAAATATCATAGCACTTCAAATTTGATGTACATCCTAACAATTTTTTATATACTATTTACATAGAGAATTTAATTACAGCAGAACCTGTCATTTTTTGGTTTTCATTTCTCATTTCATTTTCCTTTAAATGTCCACGTTTCTTCACGGTCCAATCCCTAGTATTTATAGCCTGAATCCATCAAAGAAGGGTAGGTTCCACTTGTTCCATAGGCAGGAGGGGGGTCTGAGAGTAGGGGTGCTGATGGTGGTCGTGGAGGGACCGTTCCCCAGGCTGGTGGGTAGGTGTTTCCAAATGGTTCAAATCCAAAACCAGAAGCAGCGAGTGGGGGCGCCTCCACACCAGGAACCTTAGGGGTCGGCAGGAAGACTATGGGGAATTTGATCTCTGGGTCCGAAGCATATTTGACATCAAGGTAGACCTGTTGAGAAATTGTTGGATTTTTGTTGGATCACGAGATTACATCCTGTGTGCATAACATCATATTTTGGAAAGCACCGTTAACCACAAAAGACGGGGTTCATTCAAAAGCATTCTGGTTCTGCATAGTGCAGCCATAGGAGACACTCATCGAGAGGACTAGAAAAACAGTACATAATATCCATTCACTCTCAATTTTTTATTTTGCTGCTACCTTAGTCAGAGATTAAACATTGAAAAAATAGCTATTAAAATGAGTTTAAAAATATGAGAATGTTTGTCAATCACATGAGAACAAGCAGACACATCTCTGCCCATGTGGATGCTTACCCTGAGTCTGTGCTCTGCTTTGAGGATGCTGCAGTTGAGGATGGACGGCTCCACATCGAGGGGGATGGGGAGGACCTTTAGGAGATTTTGGTTAGAAGACGGGGGGACGGGCTCTCCCACCTCTTTATACAAGTCTTTAGTTGAAACTCTTCTTTTTCCTCGTGCAAAGAAGCTATGCTTGCTGTACACACAGTACTTGGGCTTGATCTCGCGAGATGAGTTGTTCTGAATGCAGGCCATAACCTTTAGTCCTTCTCCTAGAAACAGATCAGAAGTGTCAAAACAACACTTAGCATGTGTGTAACAAGAGTTAATATAAGTTTTAGGACTCTCACCTTGGAAGAAACCTGTCTTTTCAAGATTCACATCCATGGCTACTGTTCCTGAGTTGAAAAACTTCATTTTCTTATCCTTAGACTCATGCTGTGGTTCCTGAAAGAAGATCAGACAGCAAATCACTTAAACGACTGACAGAAAACACTTAACCTATTAGCTTTCATTCTGGTGTATCAAATGCCCACATCCACTGCCGACAGAAGCTGTGCCAATTCAACAGGTGAACTACTGATTTGTTAAGTGGTACATTATATTGTGATGGTTTGGTAAATGCATACTCGGTCAAATAGCCTGAGGGTGTTACTCAGCACATACCATCAGCCCAGGGTCACGGTTCAGGTCCGCATTCGTAACATAGTTGATGTTGATTGAATCTGTAGTTGGAGCCCTCACTGATCTGCTCAGCTTGGCATTCAGCGAGTACAAGATTTTACCACAGGAGCCTTTGAAGGAGGAAGGCATGTCCCTAAAGCACAAAAGCAAAAAGCCAGAAAAACATTATAACATTTCCTGGATCTATCAAAATGAACTGCTGAAGGCTGAGGTTGATCAATAAAGATGTTTTTTAGAAGATGTTTGCGAGGATCATACATTTATTCCTCCACTGGAGAGAGTAAGGGTATTTGCAACTCATTATAAGATAGATTACTTACTGGAAAGGCATCTGAAAGGTGAATGGGTAAACATGGCATCCTGGGGCAACAACATTGACGTCTGAAAAAAGCAAAAATAGGTTTTAAGAGGAACATGACTCTTTCACAACCCTTAAAAAAAAATAACTGCCTTTTGATGACATAGCTCTGTCCTCAACAATGGCATAGAGACAGAAATACTCACATGTTTTCCCAATGTGGTTTGTCAGAAGTGTTTCATTGTCCCGTCCTGAGGAAAAATGAGCACATTAACAGCAATTAAAACGTGTAACTTGAGCTATTAAACATGTAGTCTAATGAAAAAAACTCAGAATAGTGGAACATGTATATCCTAATCTCAGGGTCACACCCAAACTCCCCAAAAGTTCAGTTATACAAATTAGAGCATCGAATCCTTACAATTGAGAGGCTGGAATGCAGATTTTATTGGCACATAAATTAGTTTAAAAGTAGTAAATTAACAAAAAAAAGTTGTTGATTAATTTCCTGTTGATTGAATAACTAATAATCTACAAATAATCTCAGTTAAAATCATTTATGTATTTTATTTTGTTAATATGATCATATTGAGAATAATAACAGGAGACAGATGTAAACTATTTTATATCTATCTGTATTGACATTCCCGTCCTTTTCTTGAAACATTATTGGACAATAATTATTTTTTGTTTATTATAGATTTGTGGGCTTCTTCTATTATATGAATGTTGCCGTGACCATTCAGCAGTTTTCTTTTATTAAAAAGGCTTGTTTCTTTTAAATAATTTTCATAGCAGGTGACCTCATGACCAATCAATGCAGATTTGTATTACTGTACTCCACTGGACAAGAACACATAACTTTTCATTGGATATGGTGTTTTCTTCTATATTATATCAATACTGTTGTGAAAATAAAAATGTGTTTATTGGAGAGTGTGAAGCCGACAATTGAGCAGCCCAGACCAAGCAAGGAGGCAGAGGCAGAACGTCCAAAATACAACCCGGTGTGGGCATTTATTAACTCATAAACATATGACACAGCCTCAATCTGCTGCTCACGTGAACTCTGTCACCAGCCACCACAAGGATCTCACACACACTACCAGCCATTAGACACAGGTGGTGGGGGTGGAGGAGACAACACAGGGCACCAGGTGCACACAATCAACAGCAACAGACATGGGGGAAGGGGAACACTTTTCAACATAAAACCAGCAAACGGAGACAGACAACCTAAAAACACAGACAGATGCACACACTACATACATTTCACCACCAACAAAGCTACACAATTCGTAACGGAGGCCGAGATCTATGGCCCCAAAGATCACCTCCGTTACAGAGAGTCTCATAGGTTATCAATAACTTCCTTGTCATGTATTGATTTGAAAAAAAAACGTATATAATACAGAAGGTGGATTAAAATCCCCCCCCAAATTGGTGTGTCCTCGTACAGTGTAGCCTAACAGTGCTGCATTGATTTGGAGTCACTCGGTCATACAGAATGAGGGTATTTAAAGAAATTGAACTTTTCTAATTGAATATTGCTGAGTTTCCCACAAATAGTTATACAAAATAGACTAAAATCCAATAACGAGGTGTGATTTATTATGCCTGTGTAGTGTGTATTAATAATATTGTGTGTGGATTTGGACCCACTGGGTCACATGATATAGATGTATTAAAAAAAAGAAATGAGACTTTCAAATAAAAAAATCTGCAAAACGTAATAACAATATTCATATAAAACATAAAGGGCACAAACATCAAGTAATATAGCAATGCAGAAATAAAATATTGCATTGATTTGGAGTCACTGGGTCTCATGACATGGAAGCTTTTAAAAAATATAAAGCCCTTAAATCCAAGGTGTGTCTAATTTGTTCAGTGTTATAAGAATATAACGTATGTATGTGTAGTAACTGGGTCACATCACATAGAAGCTATTAAAACAGATGTAATCTTCTACAAAAATATTTAAAGTAAAATCAATTTGTCACACCTCAGTAATCAAAAAAAGGCATAATACACCTTTGCAATATTGTTTTATAGATCAGGACTATTGAACCCTTCTGTTATCTGCCTGCCCTTCAACCACTCCTCTTAGATAACATCAAGAGAACCAGACGAAGGTACACGATAGTTGTTCAGAAGAGGTTTGTAGGGGCCTTTTGCACAAATATGCCTATTATTATTTTTAAATGTGTCTTGTGTAAATGTTATAAGAGAATTATTGATTTATCAATTGAGATCTGTTCTGCATAAGAAACATCATGCTTTTTGTATTGCAGAATATAAAGTGTTCTAATCCCTATATTATAAGTAACATTTTTTCGCTATCTGAAACAGCGTGGGAATGTTTAGTTCCGCGAGCTTTTATTTTGAATGTTCTGCCATGGCGCCAATCCATGTAAGCTACAATTGTTATTGTTCAACAGGTTTTGTATTTATTTTAGCACTTACCGTTATCTTTTTTTTCTCCGACGAAGAAGTGTTTGATGCTGAAGTACTTGTCCTTGGAGTGGTAGACGACAGTAGTTTGTCCGTGACGCTCGCTCCACATCACCTCTGCTTTCCCCTTGAACTGAATTGATAGGGAATCTATAGTGCAATCTTTGGTCACTTCCAGCTTGACCTCACCTGAAACACAGTCGCCACTGGTAAAGGTGTTTTGCTCATTATTTGCGGGGTTGTAGTTGACGGTGAGGCTCTTCACGGTTAACATGATGCGTAGCTTCTTAAGAAAATACGATACATTGTTGTTCCAAGCTCAAAGCGAGGAAATATAAAGCCCACCTCTCACTTCTGCGATGGGTGTGTCGCCACGAGGAACCTTTTATAGTAAAAGATAGGGCGGAACCTTGTAGGCTATTTTCCCCTCCCCTCGTTTAATATCATTATTCCTCCACAGTCCACACATGTATCTAATCAGAGTTGGGAAGTAACTAAGTAGCCATTCATTTCAAGTACTGTATCTAAGTACAATTTGGAGATACTTTTATTTTAGTATTCTAATTTTATGCTACTTTGTTCTTCTACTCCACTACAATTCAGAGGTAAATTGTGTACTTTTAGTCCACTATATTTATTATGTACCTTTAGTTACTTTAAAGATTTGGACTAATGATGTTAAATATAATCAACACTTAAATAAGAATTGAGTTACACCTGGAGTAAATACACAAGCTACCCTGCAGTAATTATTGCTTGTTTGTAGCCTTCATTTATCCAGGTAAAAATCCCATTGAGATCAACGATCTCTTTTTCAAGGGAGACCTGCCGCACATTGGTTAAACATGTGCAGAAAACAAGGCATGGCTTTATAAATGAACATGTACCAATGACTGAGTCTCAGAACAGTAAGTGATGGCAGACTTGCCCCTGGCATACAGGGTACAGTGATGAGTAAGTGCTTTACAGTTTGTAACAAATCTCAGCACACTGTGATAAGCGGCATCTAACTTGATCAGGTAATATATCAAATCACCATAGTCCAGCACAGGTAACAAGGTCACCTTCACCAGCTTTGATAATACATTAATCAATCATTATAATGAAAACGTATTATAAATATTATTCTAGAATGGACCAATTCTAAGTACTTTTGGTTGTACTTTTACTGAGTAACATTTTGAATGCAGGACTTTTACTTCTAACAGAGTATTCCTACACTTTGGTACTTCTACTTTTAGCCAAGTACAAGATCTGAGTTATTCTCCAACCTCTGTATCTAATCATATTTAGTTTTCTCACCCGTTTGGCTGTCTTTCTTGTTGAAGGGATTTTAAGCCAATTTTGTTGGACTACTAAAGTAGGCTCCCAAAAGTGAAACATGTTATTCCCATAAGGTAAGATGGGAATCAGGGCCAACCTTACAGTCGTACAAATAACAACGTTTTCAGGTACAATAAGGAATTTCGTTTTTAATATATAAAAAAAACTGTGGTCACTGCACTGAATGCTTTCTATACCAAGTGATGTCATTATCGTTTTCACCACCACTTGTGTTTCCACCAAAGAAAACTGTAGCATTAAGACCATAACATCAGTAACAACATGTACCTCAAAGTGGTGCACCTCCTTCACATTATAAACATTAGCTATTAGGACACAAAGTACTGAATCTAAAATATTGCTCTTAGATATCTTTTTTCTATTTTATTTATATTATGTCTAAGTAATCAAGGCTACACTTAACCTGGTTGATTGTAGACTAATATGACTTGATCAGTGTTTTATTTTCTGATTTGCTTTATCCGTGTCAGTTTGCATGGACCAACTGTTAGAAAGAAATGTCAGTTCAATCAGGAGAGACTTCATTTTGTTTAAAGAACATTTATTGACACATGTGATAAATGTTAAGTCTTTGGGGATTAGACCCCGATCCTGAAATAGTATATCTAAAAGGGGGGAAATGCAGACGTGAGCATATAGAGGGAACCCCCCGGGGTCTAGACACTGGTGATGATGCTGAAGATCTGGAGTTGATGAGGAGTTGGGATGAAGAGGAGGTGTGATGAGGTCTTTGGGTTAACTCTCCTGGCACTGGATATGATGAAAGGAGGTGGATGGGGAGGAGGCGGGCAGCAGCATGAAAGCCTGAAATCACAGCCGACTGCAGGAGAGAGGAGAACAATTTTAAAGTTTGGCTGCAGCACAGTGATTGGCTGCTGAGAATGAGGTGAATGTAATTATAGACAACGCCCGTGATGAGCTGATTATATGCAGCTGCGGAGTGAATGTATATACCCAGTCTTCCTGAAACAACTTGCGCTGAGCATAATTTAATGCAATAAAACACAACATATTTCTCTGGCGCCTTTTTTCCATCATGAATCCAACGTTTTGTGCTCTCCACATTTAGGAAAATGAATATTCAATAAGCATTTCATGGTGTTTTCTTATAGAGACATCTTATGTTTTTAAATCTCCCCCTGACGCTTTGAAGACATGCAGTAACATATAAGGAGTTTTTCAACAGTGATTGTTTTTACAACTGATCACAAACTGTTTGTCTAGTTTGAACCAGTTCGGTTTATGGTTGTGGCTAACCAGATAAATACCAAAGAGCCTACTTCTACACAAAGTATTGTCCTTTTTAATGATTTAAAAATAGTAAATATTGTACAGCTTAAAATGTAAATGTATGTCGTAAACAAAATGCAATACTAATAAAAGGGATATACTTTTTAGCTTTACAATATAATGAAAGCATTAACTGTAATTTCGTTTTTACCTCTGAAATGTCCACATATCTTCACAGTCCAACCAATTATATTCATTTCCAAGATTTATCAAAGGAGGGTGTGTCCCATGTTCCATAGGCAGGAGGGGGGTCTGAGGGTTGGGGATCTGAGAGTTGGGGTGCAGATGGTGGTTGTGGAGGGACTGTTCCCCAGGCTGGTGGGTAGGTCTTTCCAAATGGTTCAAATCCAAAACCAGAAGCAGCGAGTGGGGGCGCCTCCACACCAGGAACATTAGGGGCCGGCAGGATGACTATGGGGAATTTGATCACTGGGTCTGAAGCATATTTGACATCAAGGTAGACCTGTTGAGAAATTGTTGAAGTATCTTTAATCATCAGAATTATTGTACCAAATTCCTTTGTACATCCTGGGTGCATAACTCTTACTCTTTTAACTCTTTCGGGCAAACACCATTAACCATGATAGAGGAGTTTAGTCAAAAGCATTCAGGTTCTGCAAAGTGCAGTCATAGGAGACAATAATCCAGATAGGTTGACATTGCCCAGTATCCATTCACTTTCCTTTTTTTATTTTTCAGTTATATAATTCAGAGATTGAATGATTGATGACGAATAAGATTACCAATCACATCAAAGGTGTTCAAATTCTTCTTGCAGGGTATGAAAAATGTAAATGTTAATTCAATCATTAAATTCTACAATTGACAATACACTTTTTCTCCCAGGAGACATTTTTGTACACATAAGTCACATAAGAGCAAGCTGACACATCTTTGTTGACATATGGATGCTTACCCTGAGTCTGTGCTCTGCTTTGAGGATGCTGCAGTTGAGGATGGACGGCTCCACATCGAGGGGGATGGGGAGGACCTTTAGGACATTTTGGTTAGAAGACGGAGGGATGGGCTCTCCCACCTCTTTATACAAGTCTTTAGTTGAAACTCTTCTTTTTCCTTGTGCAAAGAAGCTATGCTTTCTGTACACACAGTACTTGGGCTTGATCTCGCGAGATGAGTTGTTCTGAATGCAGGCCATAACCTTTAGTCCTTCTCCTAGAAACAGATCAGAAGTGTCAAAACAACACTTAGCATGTGTGTAACAAGAGTTACTATATAAGTTTTAGGACTCTCACCTTGGAAGAAACCTGTCTTTTCAAGATTCACATCCATGGCTACTGTTCCTGAGTTGAAAAACTTCATTTTCTTATCCTTAGACTCATGCTGTGGTTCCTGAAAGAAGATCAGACAGCAAATCACTTAAACGACTGACAGAAAACACTTAACCTATTAGCTTTCATTCTGGTGTATCAAATGCCCACATCCACTGCCAACCTGCATAACAAAATATGTTCCCATCCAACAGTTGTACTACTGAATTGTTAAGTCTTACTTTATACAGTGAGGGTGTGGTTAATGTTCAGTCAAAAATATCCAGGTATTAAAGTCCTTATCTTACATTAAAAACTTTTTTTGGCAGTTGATTTCTGGGGGGTTGTATGCAACAGATAGTCAATGTATGTTTCTTTATTTCATACTGAATAATATGTAAAAAAAGGAAAAATATTAGGTCCAATAAAAAAACTTTGCTTCTGGAAGCAGGCCATTTCGTGACGTCACGTGTGGTTCCCGGCTGCCGCTGTCTGGCTCCCTGCTGCCGTCCGGATCGCACAAATCGCTCCCATTTCTCCCGTAAAACCTTCTCTTTCGGGAACAAATGAACGGTAAAACCATCCCGATTGGTGTTGCTACACCCGCCAACGACACACCTCTTCACCATGATCCGGAAAAAACAAGACAAACTCGGAGATAAACACTGATACACAAAGTTGACATGCGGCTATACCAGCAATGCTACACTGTGTGATGCTGGGACGGGCTGAACTCACCAGGATTCGCGGAACCACACGTGACGTCACGACACAGCACCAAGCAGCGGCAAGTTTGAATCCAGACTTTTCTGGATACCTCTGAATTTGACCCATTTTCCCGATATTAACAAGTGATTTACAGCAAATAGGAAACGATATTCGATCTATATCACGTGTTACTGGAATAAGACCCAACAAGTTAATGCATTTTGAAACAGTTCTATGATCTTTCAGCTACAGTAAATTACGCAAGATAAGGACTTTAAGGAATGCACATTCCTCAAGGGCTGGGATTTAGCCATTCACCAACACAAGCAGAGTGTTTTCCCAGTTGGTATGCCAGGAATCAGGATGTGACTGTGCCCCTACCATCAGCCCAGAGTCACCGGTCAGGTCTGCCTTCGCGACAAAGTTGATTTTGGTAGAATCTTTCGTTGGAATCCTCATTGATCTGCTCAGCTTGGCTTTTAGCGCGTACACAATTTTACCATAGTCACCGTCGAAGGAAGAGGGCATAGCCCTAAAGCAGAGGGCCAGAAGAACATTATAAACTTACTGGATATTTATTTTATACATTGCACATGCAGGAAAGCAAGCAATCAAATTACACAGACTCTATAGCAAAATTAATTATATTTATTACAGAGACATCATAAGAATGTTAACTTACTGGGGAGGGATCTGGAAGCTGAATGGGTAAACATGGGATCCTGGGGCAACGACATTGCTGTCTGAATAGCAGAGAGTCATTTTTAAGAGAAACATGTCAAAACAAGTTAATTTGACAACTTCTCTTTATCCTCAGGACAGGCAGAGACATACTGTACATACTTACATGGATTTCCCAACTGGTTTGTCAATAGTGTTTCGTTGTCCTCTCCTAAAGAAATATCAGCACACTTAATTAGCAGCAATTCAAATGTGTTACTGTTACTATTAAACATTTGGTCAGATCAAGTCAGAAAATAGTAAAAAAAAATTATATTCCAATTCCAAGTTCACACCAAAAGGAAGCTCAGTTTACAATCACAACAGACAAATTAAAGCAACAACAAAAAATATATGAAGTTGTAGGTTGGATATTCAACAGACATTCAAGTTGGATCCACCAGTGAGTTCTTGCTCAATAACACGGCTAGTGTTACGTTTTATTACCTAGTATTTATCTTCACAACTTCACTTTTTCTCTGCCTGCCCTAGAGTCCCTCCGCTTAACGTGACAGCCAAAGGAATGCGTTTGTTGTTCAGATGTTAGCTGTAACAACTTTTGAACAAAGTAGGCCTATAAGATTTAAAGACTAGTTTTTCAGATATGAAATACTGTTTGGGTCAATATCATTATAAAGTAACGTTGGTGTCCCCATCAGAATCAATCACTCAGTTATCATGAAAATGTAGCAGAATAATGAAACTCTGAGGTCTTATTATAAAAGGCCAAACATTTACACACATATCAGTACAATGATAAGTCTCTTGAAATGTGTTTCCTTCATTGGATATAAGTGATGTTGGCATGTCCCACACACTGCTCTACTAACTATAGTGTGATTAAATCATACTACATTAAAAAGAAAATTATATGGTTCTATTGTCCACAACGAGTTATTTGATAATTTATATACTATTTTGATAATAACATTGAACATTTTGCATGTGTCCCTGACATTTGCTGTCCACCCTGTCATTATGGGGTAACTGCCCCATAAAAAAAACCTCTGATGTTTTCAGTGACATTACTACCAACATGTTGTCTTGAGACATTGGCTAGAGTAAGTATTTAAACTTATATTTCGTAATTTTAAATCATATTATGTGTGTAGTGTACTTGATGTTGTCAAGCTTAACATGTCCACTCTGTCATAGTGAAATGTCAATTAATATAAAAACCTTTCAGAAATTCGAAATATATGTGTTAAACAGTACACAGTCACCTTGCTAACTGAATCACGTTGCTAACTGAAGGTCCACCATGGGCTCATTAAATGCTAATATTAGCCACAAATGTCCACCCTGTCAGCAAGCCTTCCATAAATAATATAAAATGTACATTTTCAGAAAGCTAATGGAAAAAGTATTTTGATAAAAATGAAATTAAGGCAAACTATTTGCACCATTGTCCACCCTGTCAGCAAGCCTTCCATGACAGGGTGGACATGGTACAAAATGTACATTTTATAATCACTATGTAATTACAATGTATTAAATCTTTGAATTTTGTCCAAGACAGGGTGGATACATTTTTGCTGTTTGCATGTACTTGCAGTTAATTTATAGTGTGGGAGCTTGACCAACATCCATTTCTAACAGCATAACGTATACTTAATACAATGAATATGAAGTTCAATGGAAAATCTCAGATTTTTTTGTGGAAATGGGGAAGTCTCAAATGCACCGTATGGTGATATTGACTCGTTTATCTGATTTGCACTGTTTGCTTATACAATCATTACACTTGTTTGTTGTTTTTTCTTCTCGATTTGATGATTTTGATTGAAAAAGTGCATGCATATTTGTTGCAATCGAAAAACAGTTTGAGAATGTGTAAACTACAATTCTATATTCTCTATCACTTACCGCTATCTTTGTCCCACAGGAAGTAGTGTTTGATGCTGAAGTACTTGTCCTTTGAGTAGTAAGTTACAGTAGTTTGACCGATTCTCTCGCTCCACAACACCCGTGCTTTCCCCTTGAACTGAATTAATAGGGAGTCTATTTTGCACTCTTTGGCAACTTCCAGCGTTAACTCACCAGAAACACAGTCGCCACTGGTAAAGGTGTTTTGCTCATTACTGGCGGGGTTATAGTTAACCGTGAAGCTCTTCACGGTGTTCGACATGATGACAAGAACATACGAGTAAAAGTTGTTTTTCAAGCTAAAACCGACAAGACGAAAGACTCTAAACTCAGCGGTGGGTGTGGTGCAGTTTTGAGGAGAATTGGCACAATTCCAAACCGACCCCTACACCATCCCCCTCCTCAATTTCAATGTGTGCCCGTTCGCGTGGAGTGTCCGCCACATTGAGTGACGCTCAAAAACCACTACTTTATGAATGGATTCTGCATCGTTCATCAGTACCAGAGTGGAATCTTGTACTTAAAGGTTGGGAAGGTAATTTTGGAGAAACCCGCTCGAGTGCGCTAGAATTAAAAAAAAACACAGCCGGAAAAAATCTGCTACTTCCTTACAGAGCCCCTCCTCCAACACATACGAAGGCGCACATGACCAATGAGGGCACGAGATACATTTGTGCACGGTTGGAAGGCTGACAGGCAGGTATATGGGCTCAGAACAGTCTCATAATACACACATGCACACAGAAGGATTCACACTTGTATTTCATGATCTGCAAAAGGATTCACACTTGTATTTCCGGATCCACACTTGTGTTTTTCAATGCACACAAATATGTTCCGTTTCACATGTAAATAAAATCAAAATACAGAAATCAGATCCTCACATATTTGTTTTCCGTTTAAAACCTCTGAACCTGCAAACACAAACTGCTTTCTGTGCATGGATCGCTGTGCATTCGTGTGTGGGTTTTTGAGACTCCCCTGATGGTCACCCGATTCATACTTGTAATTGTTTCTATCTATAGCCAATCAGATGTCTCCTCCATTCTAATGAGCAATGGAATCCACCTGCATTTTGGCATCTCTATAATTAATACTTTTAATTGCCTGATGTGTATGAGATTATATTTAACTAGCATAATGCTAGCAAAAGTGTGTATATTAGTACGTGAAGCTGTTTTATATAACATTCTTAATAGGGTTACAAAGTGTTTAAAATAATGAAGTGAATTGAAGAATGAATACATTATTTCAACCAACATGTTATTTCCATAATATGAATAACACTTGATAATTATTTATTAAATAACCTATTATAAACTCTTATAGTACACCAAATAATTGAATGTTAAAGCCCACACAGTCATAGCCTGGTGATATCAGACTTTCCTAAAATCATTAAATCAATCAAGGGTTGTTCAGTCCTCTTACACAACTCATAATGATGTCATTACCTGATAACCTTTAACATTGATATACTTAGTGCCTGCGAGTTGCTGGGGTCCAAGAGGAAAAAAAAGATATGATAGAGAGCAAGGTGAGGTGAGCCAAGCCTCCAAACTTACTATGTCCCCACACTGTAACCCAGCAGTGCTGCCCCCTTTATGACACCAGATGAACTGCTGCACCATGGTGGCAACCAGCCTTTGCAAAGGGGCAACAACAGTATATTTTTTAAGTTATAGAGAAAACAAATCTTGATGCAAAACATACTTATATAAAAATGTTTTATTTGACTTAATCAATACATAGTCTTTTTTTCTGCAATTGTATGACAGTCTTTAGGAAAAGCTAAAAGTAACATCTTGCTGAAAGACAATACATATTTTGGGAACATGACACCTGCGTGGTGCAAGCGTAGAAAAATGCAGTATAAGAGAAAGTATTATTTGGTAATGAATGTATTAGTAGTAGTATTTCAAATGACATAAATCAGTCTTAAGGCACACAGATAATAATGAATAGTCAAAACACCTTAAACTCTGAGAAACCCACGGTTAAGAAAATGCATATATGATTGTAATACAGGGGGGAATACATATAGAGTAAAAGAAAAGAAAAAGGCATTGAGGTTCAAGCCCAGTTTTCCAGTATGCCCTCAAAGAAAATATCTCTATTCCTATTTTACAATACTGTAAATATATTTAATGTATAAAAAAAACACTTTATAAACGTAAATTTCACTCAGCAGCAATGTACTGTAAGAAGGAGCAGCCTGAGATGATGTTAACCCAAATGTACCAGGCACCTAAAGTTGGTGAATATGAACATAATCCTGCTGTCTTATAGTTATTGCCATTTGAATAAAAAGACGACATGGCTTTTCTCCAGGAAATAAGGTTGATGATGTCCGCAATGACACATAATAAGGCTTTAAATATTGAATTTAATCAATTCTATACTGTTTTTTCTTTTCTGCTAAAGGGAGCTAAAAGTAATATTGTGCACAATATTGTATTGGTTCACTCATTTAGTGGTTTGAATGTTATCTTTGTCATCATCAGCATATACACTTACTGCGCCCAAACTTCTGTAATAATCAGATTTAAGAGTAAAATACTTCTCTTCACACTTTTCTCACAAGACAGTATCCCTTGGATTCTATTGGCTCTAACGGTCAGAAAGAGATGTCACATGTCAAAATCGAACAAGGGGGGCCAGAGATATGGAAAATCCACCCAAATGGCCCCAGAAGAGGTTTTTTTTTACTAAATCCGTCTAAAAAGGTCAAATATCACTTGTTTTGCATCAATCTTGATACAGGGTAGTGCGGAAAACTGAAATTAATTCACTAGCACCCCCCCCCACCCGTCGACAGGGGGTCGCCAGTCTCTGGCACTGTTATTTTGGGGGGCGTGGGCTAAAAAGTTTGGGAACCCCTGTACTAACCCATCATCCAAGGTTAGTTTTCACTATAAGTACAACATTTTTTTTTTGGACGGACACTATAATTTCCAGTTTTTTACCATGTTCAATCTGAATTTTCTTTAAAATAAAAAACATCTATATTGATTCTGACTTTTCTACATCCAACTCACAGGTTTATCATTACTTTGAGAAAAAAGATTATTTATTTAATCCTTTTAGAAGGGAAGATATGGTCATTTTTTCTGGGAATGTTTATTTTATAGGACTGTCTGAAACAATCCCCTTTAAGGTTTTGGCTTTGTCTTCACACACAGTAACATATAGCGTTACCAGGACAGGAGCAGAACAATTTAATCTGAACTCTAACAGTGGCAAAACATCTAGCTTTGGCTCTATTCCTGATTGAGAATTATTTTTGACATTCAAACTGTAACACATTATTTACCCAATGCTTCAACTTGAAGTAAAACTACTAAATTCTACGCTGAAACAGTAATCCACTTTAATAAAAGATATATTACTCTGAACACAGAGTGAAGGCAGTATGATTCCCTATGGCAGTTATCACAATGTTTAACAGTCACAATTTTCAGTTACAGTACTGAAATTGACGCTATTTAGGATTCATAGATCTCTCGCAGTAAAACAAGTCCGACTGAGACATTTCTGTTCACTATTAAATAGTAAACAATGTCATATTAAATACATTTGAAACTCACAAAAAAGATGGTGGGTGAGCGTCAACAGGGCTATCACATATGATGATGGGAAACAGTACATCGAGGTCGGGGGAACCTCTCACGCTGAAGCTCACCTAGGTGACACAAGAAAACAACTTTAACAGACCGATCCGCTGAAAACCCAAAACAGATGTAAGGCAAGTTTATTTATATAGCACCTTTCAACACAAGGCAATTCAAAGTGCTTTTCAAAAATGAGAGACATTAAGAAAATGGCATTTAAAAACAGTCATTAAAAAGCAAAGATAATAAAATAAACATTAAAAGACAAAATACATGAATAAAAGTTACAGTGCAGAGTAAGATATGAATAGTTCAATTAAAAGCAACGACAAAAAGAAAAGTCTTCAGCCTGGATTTAAAAGTAGTAAGAGTTGCAGCAGAACTGCAGGTTTCTGGTAGTTTGTTCCAGATATTTGGAGCATAATAACTGAACGCGGCTTCTCCGTTTAGTTCGGACTCTGGGGACAGAAAGCTGACCCATCCCTGAAGACCTGAGAGTTCTGGATGGTTCATAATTTAGGAGGAGAGCAGAAGTGTATTTTGGGCCTAAACCATTCAAAGCTTTATAAACCAGCAGTGTTAGTGAGGACTCGAGCGGCTTTCTGAATCAATTGCAGCTTTCTAATAGATTTTTTAGTGAGACTGTGAAGACACCATTACAGTAGTCAAGTCTATTGAAGATAAAAGTATGGACAACTTCTTCCAAATCCTGCTGTGACATTAGTCTTTTAATCTTAGATATATTCTTAAAGTGATATTAGGCTGATTTAGTGATTGCTTTAATGTGACTGTTGAAACTCAGATTTCTGGCTTTATCTGTTGTTTTGAACATTGCAGACTGAAGCTCAGCGCTAACTTGTATACGTTCTGCCTTGGCTCCAAAAACCATTACCTCAATTTTATCTTTGTTTAATTGGAGAAAGTTCTGACACATCCAATCCTTGATTTGTTCAATGCACTTACTCAGTGTTAGAATTGGTGCATAGTCTCCTTGTGAAATGGTTATGTAAATTTGTATTTCATCCGCATAGCTATGGTAACTTATTTTGTTGTTTTTCATTATCTGAGCCAGTGGTAGCATGTAGATGTTAAAGAGAAGAGTCCCCAAGATGGAGCCTTGAGGTACCCCACATGTCATATGTGTGAACCAAGATGTGTATTTACCTATAGAAACAACTTTAAGTAGGATTCAAACCAATTTAGAACTGTTGCCGAAAGTGTCACCCAGTAATAATTCCAGGTTTAGATGTGTGATGAATGATTCATAAAAACACATTTCTACTAACAACCTATATATCTGTCATCGTTACTAACCTCGATCAAGTATTCAACATCAATGATGCTGCAGTTAGAGATGGTGAGGGATGCAGAAGAGGGAATAGTGAGCTTAATCACAGTGCGATGGTCAGAGACGCGTTCACTGACGAGTTGTCCAGTCGAGGACGTCAATTTCTTGACATGCATCCTCCTTTGGTTCTTGTTGTGGGTGTAGAAAATCTGTTTCTGTTGCAGTGACACCTTTGGAGTGGCTGTTCGAGATGAACCATTAACAAACTCGCAAATGATCTTCACAGTTTCACCTGGAAGAAGAGCAGACAGTGATTGGTTGTGATGTTTTTAGCCAGCAGTTTTTATAAACGATATTGAATGTTAAATTATAATAATGTGTTGATGGAAACACTACCAGGCATGAAGCCCTTCTTCTCTATACTGGCTGTCATCTCGATAGGACCAGAGGTACACCAAAGGCAGCACACCGTCATGCTGTTGGAGCCCGAGAGAGGAGCCTGCAGAGAAACAGCATTAGCATGCATGAGCAATGAACATGATAATAAAAAGAAGAAAAAAAGAAGAGGACACAGAAAAAAGGTCAGGCCTTATAAGTACTATGTACAAATAAGTCAACCTGAGCAGTTCAGGCAAGCATACTTAACCCTATTACTAGCAGGAATTTATACAATAAGTGGGTTGATGGACCACTGTGTGTGTGTGTGTGTGTGTGTGTGTGTGTGTGTGTGTGTGTGTGTGTGTGTGTGTGTGTGTGTGTGTGTGTGTGTGTGTGTGTGTGTGTGTGTGTGTGTGTGTGTGTGTGTGTGTGTGTGTGTGTGTGTGTGTGTGTGTGTGTGTGTGTGTGTGTGTGTGTGTGTGTGTGTGTGTGTGTGTGGAATACAAATATGCAAGCCAGAGTGATAAACTGAAATGTCCCCCTAAGGGGTTTAATCAAGGTTCATCTTCTTCTTAAAAGTGGGGCACTGATGAGAAGGCCAGTTTGTCAAATTGTAGTTTAAGCAATATTGGAATTTTACAATAGTGGAAGAACATTTCTCAAGCAATGTCCTAAGCACTCCACTAGGTATTGCAGCTGTATACATTTTACAGAATACAAATACAAAACCCTCCCTGTCCAGTGAAAACCATGCATTTCCAAATATGGTGATTCCTGTTAATATCCTCATGCTAAATAAATTATTAAAACAGTAGGCTTATCTCAAACCAGATATTGTTTTTTACATGTTTTTTCCGGAGCCCCCTGTCAGGTTAACATGATCATGGATTACTTACATGCAGCTCTGGCTGGTTGGTATTAATCCGGTTTACAAAATTACACTCTGTCACAAAGTCTTTGGACATATGCCAGGGTCTGTGGAGGGCCACTTTCAAGTTGTACGCTATGTGTCCACAAACCCCATGGAAGCTGGATGGGAAATTCCTGCATTAATATAAAATAACAATAAAAAAGAGGAAATAATGAGAAATTATGCAATGTAGAAACAAGACATTTAAAATAAATAGTTGCAATCTCAGATGTTAAAGATAACCATTCCAAATGATCTAAATCACATGGTAGACAACAATATTATTAGGTTTAGATACCAGTCGTGCTTCTCAATAAATGTATTTCAATCTAAACCACCATGTGAACCCAAAGATTATCTGTAAAAAACAGAAGGACAAAGTAACGTGATCATCAGACACACCCTTGCGGGAACTGGCATGTAAACGGGTATACATGCGTGCCAGCCTTGAATTTTGCAGCCGTACCGGCAGTAGCTGCAAGGAGAGAACAAACAAGAGTGACTTTACTGAACAATGACCAGTTGTATGAAATGTTGACATGCATCCAAAAGGCGTTCATGTGCGCCTACCACTGTTTTGTTGCACGATGACAGCTTTTAGGTCAAAGAAGTCCAGTTTTGCGTTATAGTTTCTCCGTCTTCGCTTTTTTCCACCTCCGGTAGACCAGTGCACATTTGCCTTTCCTGTCAGTGTCATCGTGATAGAACTGATTTTCATTTCCTTTGTGAGGTCAAATGAAATGTGTCCTGTCATCACATCGCCACTGGAGAACGTATTCCTTTGATTTAAAGCGTTGAAATTTATTTTGAAGTTCTTCACCGTGTCTTGAAACATGGTTCAGAGTAGACCGGAGTTAAAAAAAAAAAAAGCCAAACAAAAACAGTCTCCTGAAAAAGGATGATCTCCAAAAGTTTCCCAGTAGTTAACGTATATTTGGTTCGTAGAAAGGAGTTCACTATCACCGATTTAAGAGTTAATTCGCAAATCAAAGCCACAGACAGTTGGCATCAACAATAACATGCATTCAACAAACTGCGCAGGCGCACAACATGCATAAGGGAAGCCCATCCCTGTTATCGGGTTATGGCTAGAAAGGATCCGTCTAGTGTAAATATGACGTCACGTTCTCGTTGTAACTCTCGTTGTAATCGGAGCGGCTCGGAAACACATCTACAGCAGTAACGTGATGCAACATACACATTAATGCAGCAGCAATATTAATAGAGAAACATCAGACATAATAGTAAAACACTGCAAGGGAACATTTCATTGTACCAGGAGCTATCTTGGGACTTTTACTGCGACAACGTTGACTTGCCTGTGAATACAAAATAAACCATAGTGTTGGTGATCTACAGTGTTGTCATTCTTCTTTGAACACCAGCAAGACCGCTAACACCCTATTTCAACAGTCACACTCCCTGTAATTGACATAATTAAAAGATAGTTTAGCTTCTCATCATCATTTGCTGTGGCCCACTGATGTTAACGATCGTAACTGAAAGGCTGCCTGCCAAACGTAAACATTCAGCCATGTGACATTCAGCCAAACTCTCGCGAGAGTTTTACATAAGACGGATCCTTTCTAGCCATAACCCTGTTATCGGGTGGGAATATCATGGGGGAGGAGGAGGACCATACCATGGGGGGGGGGACCATGGATGTGGAGTACTGAGGAAGTGACAAAAGTAAGTGATTCAGCCAAAGATGCTCTCTAACTTTCTAACCAGGGGAGTTCAAACTGCGGCCCATTGTCCATTTTGAAATTGCCCTCAGCAGTGTAATGGCTTTTGGCCCACACATGAAACTTGTGCTTTTGTTATGCTGTACTTCTTAAATATATATGTAAAAATATATAAAACAGTATTTGTGTGTTAATAAGCGTAGTTTTCAAATAACTTCAGTCAATCTTACTTGATAAAAAAAGCCCAATAACTACAGTAAGCTAGAAATATGCCCTTCCTATTTCCCCTAAGCAATCCGAGGCTTCTGTTTTAAGAAATGAGCTGCCAACACTGTTTGTATAAAAAATAAATGAAACCCTATGGAAAGCTGTGATGATGGCTGTTTTTTTCTTAAAGCATATTCAATAATCAAGCATAGTTTGCTTACATTTGATTGATTTTGCTAACTTATAATTTAACTTATGAGGCAATATACCTCACCTGAGTGGCCCAGACCTATTTCTGTACGCAGCCCTCAGTGAAAAAAGTGTGGACACCCCTGGTGTAAACTAACATTTACAAGTACATTTACTCAAATACAATAGCCCTAACCCCTAACTAAAGTACATTGTACTTAACTTTAGTATGTATTTCCTGCTATTTCTATTCACCACAATTCAGAACGTAATTCAGTTAAGTTTTGTTTTGATAATGGTTAATAGTATAAACATGTCTTAAGCATGATCTGGTTAAAATCATTATGATTAGAAGAAAGAGTGTTTGCAAAAATTGTAAATGATTGCGGTCTAAATGTCTTAACAAGAACTGAGGTGTATACACTGAACTCTCAAGACATTATTTTAGGATTTTGCCACGGCAAACAATTGCTATTCATTGAATAGATATTGGCATCTCATGGTTGAAAGAAAATATACAAATATAATAAAAGCTATTGGCATCCCTTGACTATGGCTAAGTGAGAAGTGTGTTCTCTTTATAATTTGGGTGAACTGATCCTGTAACTGTTCAACCACCAGATGGCACTAAATACCTAATATAACACACTAATATCATTCTGATGGTCACGATGCATCATAAACTTTACAGAACTCACTGAAAACACAACTTGTCATTACAAACATAGTTGCCATGTTTCTTCAGGATGCAGAACAATTATTTCAGAACAACTCCTGGAAAAAGCTTCACAGCACTTTGAACTTAATGTTTTGTAATGCTGAAATAACAAGTGCTGCCCTTTCATAGGTTTATGATACACAATACAGCCATAAAGTGCTGATCATGACTTATGAAAACTGACAGCATGAAGCACATAAACACTCCTGGCACAAGTTAACTTGACCGCATATATTTTCATACCTGCTCTATTCGAGGGAATATGAGATATTGTTTGCATTTTGTAAACCACTTTATTAAGCACGTTCAGTAGTAGTATATTTATTGTGCAGGAATTCAGGAATGTTAAGTTTTCAAGAAGTCATTTCCTTTCCAGCAAACTTCTAGTACAAAGTTTGTAAAACCTCAATCCCTTTTTTTATTGTAATGATTATAGCTGCCAAGTGTTTATATGTGTTTGACATGACAGCTTGTGATACGTAAATAAGAATCTTGAGCTTGATGTAGTGCTTTTAATGCTTTGACCGTTTTGAAACGGTAAAATGTAAAAAGCAGACGTCGCTTAACTCAACAAACTTTAATCATCACTGTCCATTACCTACTGAGACACTTAACATTTAGACTAATACACAGTAGAAAGAGTTTATTCTTGTAATAGTCCCAGCTGTTTTTGCTCTAATGTTGTTAAGGACTACTCTGAACACTCCTGGAGTTTTGCTTATTGATAAACAGTCAAAAAAATAGCCCTCTCTTTTTAATTCACTTTTATTCATCAAAAAGGGCAGAGTAAGGAAAAATAATCAATTGACAATTTGAAATAATACATTTTGTGATTATAATCTTGTTGTCTTAAGGACCACATGTCAGATCTTCCCATAAACTCCTGAGAGGTAAATGTGAGGCTGGTTGTACATTTTGCATTTAAATGTAGATTCGTGTTTGGCACATTCTGCAATCTAGTAAAACTGTTTTAGCAACATTTATGCTGGACTACAGTTGGACATTATTGTATGAGTGTGTCTTTGGCCGAGTGCGCCCACACACTCCGCCATTTGTAATAGACTTTGGCTTTAGCTGTCTCCGATAAAGGCACCTATCAGGTTTAGTTGAGCTCACGTTGACTTGACTCTACCTGCCAACTCGGTAAACAAACCACACACAGTAGGACAGATGCAAACACACACACACACACACACACACACACACACACACACACACACATCTATCTTTACCATCTTCTCTTTATCTCATAGATATCACATTGCATTTTTAATTGGATCATCCACGCGTATAGGTTGTAGGTATTTTGATCTTGTTGTGTCCATTACTGGTAGAGTTACATCAAGATGACAACTTTATTTTCTTGGGTTCAATTTGTCTTCATGTTGTTTACATCCCAAACATACTAATAATAAGTTACAATACCATTATTTATTCTCTCTGAATGTCCTTAACAGCCATCATCAGCTTTAATGTATCAGCTGGTGTGTGCAACAGAGTATTTCGTTGATTTGAATTTTTTTAACCCTAAATATGTGCCTAACAATTTATATTTTTACTATGTCGCTACTGTTTGGTGTATAGTAACAGAGTAGACGTGTCAGCTTGTCAGATCTACAGTAAATCCAAAGTGAAGTAAAAGAACCCAGAGGACAAGCTGCGTTATTGATCTGTAGTTTCTCTCTCCTCTAGTTAATCCAGGGTCGGCTCTAATGACATTGAGGAGCTCCGCTGGCAGTTGGCACTTCTGCCATTTGCAATTTAGATAGAGGGAAAGTGTTTGGGGGTGAAAACGAGGAGGGGAAGTGAAGGAGAAGGGAGACAGGAGACAGGAGTTTGACTGAAAAAAGTCACATGGTAAGGGGGGTAAAAGAGATAGTGAGGAGAGACAGCAAGAGGGTGTTTGCACTGCAGGACAATTTTGGAAGGGAAAGATAGAAAAGACACGTGATGCTTTGATGCCAGTGAGATGGAGGGACTTTTTACGATTTTACGGATTATGCTATATTTCTTAAAACATAAAGCTATAGTTTGACATTTTCGTAATAAGGCAAATGTGCTTTATTGCCAAGAGATTGATATCTGTTTGTCAAATATGAAGTTACCTCCATGCAGCCTGTTAGCTTAGCATAATCACTGGAAACAGGAGAAACGGCTAGTCTGGCTCTGTCCAAAAGAAAAAGATTGTGGCTACCAAGGAGAAGTTGGCCTGTAAAGGGACCATTTCTAATTATTGATGGTGTGTTACTTTGAACTCTTAAAGACAACTTTGTTTTTCTCACATGCTTCCACAGTGAACCGGGGACTATTTAAAACCCTTCCGCTACAACAGCCTTCTTGTATTTAAGGGTATTTCTTTGAGCTCACTAATAACATATCATATTGTTTGTTTATTTTATACCAAAAAAGGTTTGATGGTGGTTACGTGTAGAGCCATTTCCTGCTGGGAAGCAGTGACATCCTGGAGTCTCCTCTGGTGTCCAGGCAAACTCATGGTGACAACAAGACAGGATATAATCTCGCACATAATGTCGAAATGTTTTCTAGTTTTTCCATAAAACAAACAAGAAATAATGTGCTTATATATTAGCTTTACAGGTGCTGGGAGCCGGGTTTCTACCTTCCAACAGAACCAAGCTGGCACACTATTTTATTTTGTGTTTGATTATTGTATTCTTCCAATGATTTTGTTAAGAGGAAAGGGTTAACTGTTTCAGACGTGTGCAGTTATGTGCTGTTTTTTTCACTCACTAAAAGAATTCCTGCGGCCAAACGGGAAGCCGCAGAGGAAAGAGTTGGCTACCCTAATCTTGTGCAGATCCTCTGATAGCTTTCTTCTCCGCAAACAATGCCGGTCAGGAGTGAGGAGGCTCAGGAGGGGTGTTGAAAGACCCGACAACCAGCTATAGCCAAGATCTTTGTCACCCTCTGACTGATCAATGCTCACACATGTTAAATTACTACATGTACCAGGAAAAATGTTGGTCTCTTCAAAAAGCTCATGCATCCACATTTTTAACATAACCCTTTATTTTCAATTGTGTTATGTTACATGTAAAGTTGTTTTCTATTTCCAGAATAAAAAAAGCAGTTGTCCATTAGTATACCCAAGAAATCTAATTGAGCTCTTTCTGCGTATATCATCTGTGTCTCTGTAAATCTGAATCCATGTCTGTCTGTCTGTCTGTCTGTCCATTAACTGTTATATAGGAGTCAAACAATAGGGGTTGACCTGTTTGGGGTTTCCTGAAAAGTTAACCACACGATGAAGTCAGAGTAAAAGAATCCTTTTTCAAAGAGCATCACAGTTTGCTCAGCCTGCGGTAGACTTTAAAAGCTAATACTGCCACCATGATGTCATTACCACAGGACCAGCTCTGCAGCTAATGAGTCAGACACAGCATGAAGTCTCGTAATGTTGTCTACATGTACCAATCTGTCTCTGTCAGTCAGTCTCACTGTCTCTCTCCCTGCGGTTAACACACTTATACCACAACACACTTACTCAAAATGCCAACCCACGTTTTGTTCGTGTCTAAGTTCATGTCTAAAGCAGTATCTATCTCAGAGTATACAAGTTACCTTAGTAAAACAAACGAGGAGCTTTGTTCCTTCGTCGGGCTAAATCCTCCCTCAGCAATTACCGTTCACCTTCCAGAGACCTCGGCGAGGAAAAGAGCAACCCTCTCTTTTAAAGCATGCAGTGAAGCATGAAGACACAGGCGCTCCAAAGGCAGAGCTGATCATTCTTCTTTTCAGCCGGCTGTACTGTAAGCCTTGAACAAAATGTTTTGATGCTGCTCTGTTGGTGCCTGCAGCGAGTATTCTGTCCATAGTGTAGCGTGTTTGATGCTTTCGGATTAGGATGTTTGAGAGAAATACTTTGATATGAGACAAGTCTGTATTTGACTATTTATCATTTTAAAGCTCGGATAGATGAAATGTTATTTGATACCTGTCATCGTGAATAGGTTGTAATTTGTACCCCTGTAATTATGTTGTATGACGTCCTTTTTGTTTTCTGTTTTTCTGTGTAACCAATGTGCTGCAGGTCTCCCTTGATAAAGAGATTGTTGATCTCAATGGGATGTTACCTGGTTAAATAAAGGCTACATACAAACAAACAAACAAACAAACAAACATGAGTGTTCGGCATTTGAAATGGAGCTATAATAGATGGTGTTACCTGAAAGCAGAGAGAAAGAGATTTTGATGCACAGAGGTATAATTGGATGGTATGTGTGTGCTTTATGTGTAACTCTGAACTCTCACTTAATAATACACTTTTATCCCCTGATTATTGCCCACTTTATCCCACTTTAGCTGAGATATACATAACATTATGTTCATGATACCTAATGATTTGAAGTGAAATGTGGGCTTTTCAGATAAGTGCCATGTAAGCTCTTTCGATATAATTTATGGAAACCAATATTCCTTTTGATTGCGTCCCTCTCACAGAAGAAGACATTATGTTTTGACTTTTGAGACTTTTTTTTTTCTTCTTTAATTAATATAAAACGAATTGTGGCGAGATGAATGCTTGCATGAGATTCTCAAATACAATAAGACTTCATGCTAATGTAACCATGCTAACATGCTATAGTGAGTTTCAATTCTTATAGTGATTCATATGCTATAATTCAACAAAAAGAGCTGGCTTTAAATGAGAAATATTGTCATTATATTTTGGTTGGCAGTCAATGGGATTTTATTTTCCTCACCATTACTTTTTATCTATTTGATCTATTCTTGACTGAACTGAAAGTGTGCGTTTCTTTACATACACAGAAATACAGGTGCAAAAAGCATGCAGACTATGCTCTAAACTGCTCACTCCATAAGTCACCCATCGAAGCATCGCTACTGCTGAATTAGAGAGTTGTCCATCAAAGCTCGGTCAAATATTTGCCTTGAGCTGTCCGGCCTTTTCAAAACAAATCTTCCAGCCTATGACAGAGATCCTTGAAATCAAATCCAGTTGATCTCCCCTCTAAATTCCACTTTATAACTCAGTGGAGAAAGAGAGGCCATCACTCAAACTACTATATTCCTGACTCATATTCAACTTGTTCTCATTTCCTGTTTAAGTAGAGTGCAGCTTGATCGCGTTATGAGACACTAAAACACCATAAAAGACATTTGTAATAAAAAAGGAAAATGCCTTTTTTTTCTTTCAGGAAAGTGTATATTTGTTTCACATGATGTTTGGGAAAATTTTTCTGTCTCACTATTCAGTCAGTGTTTTTTAAGTTGCTTTAATTTGGGCCAAAATGAGGCTTCAGTCTATCAGTGGAAGAGGGTAATATGGGCACAGACCCTCTTGATGCAAGACCATCCATCATCCATGCTCAGAGAAGGTGTGAGGTTGAGAGGTGTGTGCAGATGGATGACACTTTAACCCAGGTTAGAGCCTTTACGCCCTAGTCAGTATACGGCCTGTGTCGTGACTATTCTAAACATGGGGGGAGGGAGAATTAGGGAGAATGAGTGGAAGGCACATCACTGCTGCTATTGTTATTTAACTCCACCCTTATATTTGAAAACACAAGTTTAATTTTAGTTTTTCTTTTCAGTTGTATGCTGTTAATTGCAATTGTGAAATATTTAATAGTCACAAAATAAAAGATACCATATTTGTATTAATCAAATGTCTCAGACAGAAAATGAATTAGGCCAAACATATTCAATTCAATCAAAGCTTTAAATGTTACTGTAACAGTTTCATATTTAAGCCCCAGACTGTATAATTTGAAGATTTGTGACTTTAGTGGCCCCAAGTGGTAGTATAGAAAATGACACTGGGCAGACTGAAATAAATGCAGACATTTTAGGGTTTGGCAGGCAGTGTACAGTGGACTTTTTGAGCTTTATCATTGAAACGGCTGCCTGCTGTTTATGGAAGCAACATGAGAGCGATGAGAGTGAACCTAAGCAGTAAATCTGCGTGCCAGTAACAAACAATAAACTGAAAGATGTGGAAAATCTCTGCAGAGCTCAGGGGGATTGCAGGGTTAATAACCATTGTATGTGGATACATCATCAAGATAAATTCATTAGGTAACAAGTAGTCATTGGATTTAATGTAAAAAAATGTATCTGTGAAATACTAAAATGTAAGGAAAAGTGAAAAAGAACTTGACAAAAGAAAAACTGTGTGTGTGTGTGTGTGTGTGTGTGTGTGTGTGTGTGTGTGTGTGTGTGTGTGTGTGTGTGTGTGTGTGTGTGTGTGTGTGTGTGTGTGTGTGTGTGTGTGTGTGTGTGTGTGTGTGTGTGTGTGTGTGTGTGTGTGCGTGAGTGTGTGAACCACCTGAAGAATGCCCTCAGTGCTGTCTGTTCTTTCACTTGCGCATGTTGTAGTCTTTAGAGAAGTCGGGCTCAGGGTCATCTCAGTATTGTGGATCAGAGAGGGTGCTTTTTGGCTGGAGGCATAAGAAGTGTTGTTTCTTTTGCCCCCCCCCCCCCCCCACACACACACACACACACACACACACACACACACACACACACACACACACACACACACACACACAAAAATCACATCCAATCCCCAACTCTCCCATTTTGTTTTTGTGGTAGCTCTCATCTGCAGTCTTATTACCCAGAGTCCTCTGCAGCAGCCCGACCGGCGCTCTGTGCTGGAGTGTTCTGTTCGTCACATCAGCACCCAGCGCACGCTCAGATCATCAGGAATTTCACCGATGGAAAACCTGCCCAGAATTCAGAAAAAGGCTGTGCATACATCTAATTGTGATGGAGTTTTCCTCCTCGGCTCAACTGCTCTTTTTCTCTGCTTATTCCCTGGATGAAGTGCTGTTTCATCCCAACAGTAGAATTAACCAGAGAAATCTACAATACATAAGAAAAGTCTATTTGCATACTCTAATCAGAAGAGTTAGGTTTTCAACCCCTTGAGGTATACTCCAATCATCATGATAAATTGTGACTATTCAGTGATGATTACAATGCCCATAGGGATCTATGTATTAACATATTATACATTATGACAATTAACACCACATCTCATTTTATTTTTTCCGTTGCATCACTGCATAACTTGGTCATCAAAATAAAGTGAAATCATCTGTATGATTTCTGAACATCTGTTGAGTTGGAATGCCAGAGGCCCTTTTAGAAATAAACCATTTAACTGATGCCTAATTGCTGTATGAATCAGCATTAAAATCCTCTTACAAATAACGGGTATGTTGTTGTCTCTTATACATAAGTTGTATTCCTATTGTTTCTGTCTATTAGAGAAACTGAAAGCCTGCATGTGAGACATGTAACCAGTTTGAATGTGTCCAAGAAGCTGCATCCTTTTTCAAGATGAAAATATATCACATTGGTTACTTAAACATTTTTTTCTTAATGTTCTAAAATAGTTTTGGCCCCTGTCAGTCACGGGCCCTGAGAATCGTCCTAACTTTTCACCCCCTTACGGCGCCCCTGGACACTGCTCCTATTATGTCAGTATTTTTGTTATCATAAATATGTGTTGGTGGTGAAAAAGAAAAGCGATCAATAGGCTAGCATAGGATAACCATTGAAACAGACATACGGTACACATCATTGCATCTCTATTAAATGCTTTCTTGGTTGATTCCCTGCAAGGAACCGACAGGGTATTTTGTTAACAGGCATTAGCCAGCATCAGGAAAGAGGCGTAAGCACAGCAGGGTCCACATGTTCAGGGTAGCTTCACTTCTGATGTCGGTTAAATCAGTGAGACGTATGTTTCTAGACATGCTTAATAGGATGTTTTTTACTCTTGCTTTCCTGTTGCATCAGTGGTGGAAAATAAACGTTTTTTTATCCTTGAATGCCAAGTTTATTTCACAGCCCAGCCTGGATGACCTCAAGGCTGCAGTATTTCATGTTGATTCCCGTTAGATAAACAGAGTTACCAGTTTGTAAGTTGCCTCTTGTTTACGCTGCTGATTCCTTTACGCCCGGGGGGCTAGTTGCTTAGACCATTTTGGAGGTGCCATTGTGCTTATGAAAGCAATTTCCACGTTTTTTTAGCTAAGTTTGGAAGGGAGTTTCGTACTTTTTTCCACCGTTAACAAAACCCCAGGTTGGGACACCCTCTTTATCATCAAAGGGGAGGGGGGAGGAGGGAACAGCAAATGTGTTTGGAGCTGGCAGTTTAAAGACACCCCTGGACCAGAAGAGACTGGGACCAAAGAGTTTTATTTATTTTCTCCTGTGTACTATTTATATATGTTTTTTGTTTTGTACTTGTACTATGTGTGAGCCTGCATGTGATTCTTCTCTGTAAGTCTGTACTGCCACAAGCTTAGGATGTGTCTGCTAAGGTTGTGTGTGTTTGTGTGTGTGAAGCACGATGCAATGCTGACAACACTGTAAGGCAGCTTCTTCCACTTTTTTAGGGAAAAGTATTTTCTGAGCTAACATGGTTTATTTCAGTGAGGAAGAATAGGTGTAAAGATATCAAAGGCAGGAAGGAAGGAAGATACTGTAGCAACTGTACATGGGCTGTGTGAAGAAGCACAACAGAATACAGTCTTTTTTATATTTCACCCTGCATAACTTACCTTACCTAATCGCCTTATTCTAAGTCAACCTATGTTTTCTTTTTGTTGACTAAAAAAGTAAAAAAGGCATTGTCACCATGCTACCAAGGTGCAAAGCACTCACCTCTCCATTGTAGACAGCCATTGTTGAACAGTGATATATTCTTAGTCCTGACACCGACAATTAACCATCTGAAAACACAGTGTGACAAGGTGTACTATTGCTCATACTAAATTATGTACTGAGCCACAAGCTTTTGTAAACTTCAGCGACAATTCATCTCAAGAACCTCTTTTGTTTGAGAGCTTAATCGTTTGCTAATTAGCGTCCTTGCTAACAGACACTCTCAGTGGAAATATACGATTACATAGCCCATCGACAGGCTCAGTAAACAAAGGCTGTTTGCCAAACTGCCAAAGCAGTTGTTGTAAAGCTGGAGAGGGGCAAATCTATCATGTGTTAGTGTGCAGCCTACTGTGTGTGAGTGTGCATGCATTTATGTGAGAATGAGTGACAGAAGAAAACAGAGAAAGTGAGACACAAGGGAAAAGGGGAAAACAAGAAGAGTGTGATTGTTGGGCACATTTGGATTTCACTGTGTGCCTCTCAGTTATTGAGTGTTGATTTGAACCAGATTTGAGTGAACATGTTGGTTTGTTAGTAAGTGACAGTGCTGAGAGTCTAGACAGCCTGAAATAGGTGACCTCAGACAGATGGCTTGGTGCTGCAAAACTGAGAGAGGTGGGTGGACTGAGAGACGGAGAGAAAGAAAAGGAGAAAGGGATAAGAGGTAATAGAGGAAAGCGAGCAACACGAGTGATGTTATCTGACAGATTTAGGCATGTTGTTTTTACGACCAGTGGTGCAAAGTAACGTGTGATCCCTTCCAAAATAAACTATCCAGTGCGTATACTCATACATTTCAAATTTAAATAGTACTTTTTTTTACCCGGAGAATCAGGTCCGCACATTGTCTGGAGTTTCCCTTTCACACATTTAGCTCACAACAGGAGTGTGTCCGTGAACCATGAGCAGCTGTATTCACACAAGGGCATATTACTAAATATGGTTTGGCAAAGTCTGTTTGATGTTGTGTCAAACATTTGTGTTCTTACATACAGCTCATCTGGAGAAATGCAGATAATATCAGAGTTGCAGTTCATGTTTGAGGCTTAAATGCATTATTAGCTGTTTCACCAACGAGACGTTACCCCACTAAACTTTACTGATAGTTTTATTTAAGGCTCCTAGCCAAAGAGGTACAATTAAATCTTAATATTCACTTCACAGTACATTCATTGTTTTAAATGGTCCTAGTACTCCTTCCATCACTGGATGTAATGTTATTGTACTGATGGAACTACAACAACTAACTTTATCCATCTATGTTTCACTATTCTTCCTCCTAATGCTCTTTAACTTGGTCGTGTATGGTCTGTGCCATTTCAAGACAAAAGGCTCGGGAGATAAGAGCAAGATGGAAATGATTAACAGAAAAATAGCAAACAGATAGTGTTCACAGGTAGAGCTTGAGGGAAACAGTCAGGTGGCCATGTAGAACTAATTCTGCAATAAGATTTGAAAAATAATACGATGATTTGTGTCCTCTCCCTCGTCCTCACTTCTCTCTGCCTCTTTCTTTCTCTGGATCATATCATTTGCTCTCCTGACAGAAATTGTGCTTCACTATGATGGAGTGTAACATGCCGGGGCTTAGTTTTGATTGTCACCATAGGCCCACAGATTACACGGGGCCACAGTCAATGGGAAAATAGCTAAGTCCTCTAGAATGGAGTACATCTGCCTTCAGCCAGCATGACTCACAGGAATCTAGCCAAATTGGCAACCTGCTAGCAAGGCAGTCACTAAGACAGAAAGACAGGTGTCACACCAATAACTCTACTGCGTACTTTCCCTCCTCCTGAAGGAGACTACAAGTTGAAAGAGGATGTAGAAACAATAATTATTTAATTGACACTAAGATCATACAATTACTCATTTTGATTGATCAATTAGATAACAGTCTTCAACATACCATGGTATGATATGATATCATTTTGGTTATCTATCTATCTATCTATATCCCCCTCATCAGTGTCACTCTATGTCTCCCACCCTCCCTCTAATGACAGCCTCTGTCATGTTGAAGCCACACTTGCCTTTCAGTGTTGGCAATTAGGATGATCACGGATCATTGAACCCATGCACATATGAATATGATGACACCACATATCATCTGAAGCATCTGGGAACGTAACAACAAACAGATGACCCAGACATATCTTTCCAAAAAGATTACCCTTTAGCCTCTACATCTCCACTTCTCTCTCTGCTGTCTTCCTCGTCCTTCCTCCTCTTCCTCGTCACTCCGCTATCCTCTGGAACACATGGTTATCGCCTGCTAGCAGTTGTCATGGTGATCGACCCGGGGGACTCATCCCAAAACCAAAAGTTCTGCTTGTCTGAAATAGAGACTCTGCCTTTCTCCAGAGGGAAGGGGGTTCATTTGGTACATGGGGAGACAGGGAGAGAGGAAGAGAGGGAGAGAGAGAGAGAAAGAGAGAGAGTGGGAGAGAGAGAGAGAGGGGGAGAGAGAGAGAATTAGGCAGTGTGCATCCATTCCAACTGGGTCACATCACGGGAGCATTGCGTAAGCATAAACACTGCTGCCCCTGTGCTATGCCCTAAGCGTTTTCTAACACACTCACAGATACAAACACACACACACACACACACACACACACACACACACACACACACACACACACAAAAACACACACACACACACACACACACACACACACACACACACACGTGGTATGTCTTTCCAGTGCCTGCTACTGTCTGGGAATCGAGTGTTTGATACGTCAATCTGTTGTGTTTTTTTGCACCAAGCTGTGGTCCATCTCTTTTCTCTTGTGCTCTTCTTCCTCTCAGTGGATTTGCGATAAGTACATGGTGACAGTGGATTGAACCCTCCTGTCTGTTAACTGCCAGACTGGATAGCAGCATGACGTAGCACTTTTTGCATATCCAAAAACACACACACAAATACACACATACACAAACACACACAGCGTTTTATCTTTTCAGAAGGTTATGTTTCTGCAGTCATCGTGACCTGTGTTGTTGTTTTTTTGGTAAGCATTCCAAACCTGCGTCATTCATGATGGTCGGCTATCACTTGTTTTCTCAGACAGTGTGAGGCCTTTAAATTGATTCAGGTGTTGATCAAACTTACATGTGTATTTGCAACAGGTCATCAGGTTTATCCGACACTGAACTATAACTACATTTCCCAAACATTTGCTGTTTGTATTGGAGCAGCGTTACTCAAAGCATATACAGGAAGCTTTTTTTGCACCCTCCCTGCACATGCTGGGTGTGTTGTTTACAGGCCCTCCGTAGTGCTTGTCTGTTTCCAACATGCTCTTCTCCACACATGTTTGGAGATCTTAACACCTTTGTAAATAAACACCAATGCAAATGCAGTTCATTTTTGCGAGAGTTGTTTGCGCAGTGCGCTGTGTGTGCATCGGTAGAGGGTCTGATTGACTATAAAAGGAACAGCCAAAGCCAGTTGTTTAAAATCCTAGTTGGACGGTTTCAAATCCCCCCTTGTACTGAGAAAAGGGAATAGAGAGAGGGGGTGCAGATGTTTGTGTGTGTGTGTGTGTGTGTGTGTGTGTGTGTGTGTGTGTGTGTGTGTGTGTGTGTGTGTGTGTCTTGTGTGGCTAGTCAGGAGAGTATTTCCAATCAGGAACAGACAGACAGACAGACAGACAGACAGACAGACAGACAGACAGACAGACAGACAGACAGACAGACTGACAGACTGACAGACTTCAGAAAGACAGACAGGGGACGAATCGACAGAGTGTACCAGAGAGAGAGAGAGAAGCACGGGGTGGAGCTACGTGTATGGAGGCGTGGCCATGTAGCTGTCACTCACTGGTGGTTGCCATGGCGAGCGGGCGGTCCTGAACAGCGGGACATCCAATGAGAGAAGACGCTGCTTGTGTCACCATGGTGACGGGGCTGTGCCCAAGGAGGTTGTGATGGGTTGACAGGTGCGTGACTATCGGAGCTCTCTGCAAGCATGTACGCCAAAGGCAAGAGTAGCAACGTGCCGTCCGACAACCAAGCCAGAGAAAAGTAAGTTTTATTTATGGGGGAGGAAACCGCGGCTGTGGGGGAAGTTGCTGAGCGGCCGGGGGGAGACACACACCGAGCTGCGGGAGGGGGGGCTTCACTCCGCGGCGTGGAGCTCTCCGCTCTGCAAGGCTTGGAAAGTTCATTTATTTAGAGGAATATGGACATTTTGTCGGCGGGTTTTTATTGTATGACAATCAGTGAGGAGGTTCAAATGTATTACTGCCTCAATGATTCATTTAAGGATTTTGTTCTCCTCTTGTGCTGTCTTTGTGTTTGTGTGTTTGTTTTATTTAATTTTGGGCGAGCGTCTTCATTTTTAACATTCATTTGTAATTTTGCATATATTTAACGCTTGTTTAACACACATTTATCCTAGTAAAGAGTTGCGACATAGTGGCGATTTTACCATTTATGTAAACATGTGGAGCGAAACTATACGCTGAGGACCGTGTGTCGGCGGAGGAGCGGCAAAAAGTCCACTCATCTGCCTGCGTGTTTTGAGTTTATTTACAGTCAATGGTTGTGAGATGTCGCTTTTCAAAGAGACTTATCGTGTTTTAATGCCACGCTGGTTTCGTCCAGTGACAGTCACCGAGATGTCATTTGTGACAGGCAGACAGTCATGTTGTCTCCACATTTGCCGAGACAGACAAAGTCGATCGGGCTTGTTTTTAATAGTTGGGCATAGATGATCTGTATCGCTTTTTTATTAACATACGCAGACAAAGATGAGCGTTTTTTTTAAATGGAAATGCTTGTCATGGCTGCGCTATCCGTTTGTTGACAGGCTGAGAAAAAACTGTTTGACCCAAGTAATGCAGTTATTAAGCCTTTATTTATTATCAATCAAGACTTTTTCATTGTAGAAATAAGTCCATTTTAGGGGTGGACAGGTCAGTGACAGTTTTATTGGAAATAACAGGTTGTTACAAATTGGCCTAAATGTACACCTTGCATTTGCTTTTGCTGCTTTTCAACACATTGAATCCACTATATAGCATGACAAGTAAAACCTAAACTGGATGCACACAGAACAACAGATCCTGTGTGAGAGTGCTTTGAGGTGAAGACCCTGTTCAGATGCATTCAACCAGGTATGGCTGCTCACTACTTTTTTGGATGCTCTGGGTCAAATGAGCAATGACCAGGGCCATATCTGCACCCGCTGGGATGGGTATTTACTGATGACATGCCTTTGACTGTGTCTGATAAGGGACTCATAGAGGGAAAGGGGTTATGGTATAACAGTATATTAATAGTCTCACTTCTAGCCTACTTTATTTTATCTTTTAAACCCATTTCGCTCATGTTTGTCAACAGTGGGTTTGAGTAGCTTCATCCCTTGAGCCCCATTCTGTATCTCCCAATCGATATGATGGGACTGAACGGCTCTTCGCTACCTTATTGCATACACGCACTGACAGATGGAAACCTTCCACCAGGCTTGGAAGATACTCTGTGTAAACATATGTAAGCACATATTTGCGTGCATGTAAGCATACTGTATGAAATACGCAGTAGATACTATTATTCAGTTTAAAGTGTTTCTCAGAGTCCCTTGACAATTAGCCAAAGCAGCTCAGTTCACCTATGATGAAGAGACTTAGCTTCATATTTTCAGACATGCTGAAAAACCTGCTACCTTTTAAAGAAAACATATAAACTGTGTTCATAGATGCAACAGACATTACATTTTATCAGGCAAAGACATACTTTCTGTTAAGTTCAACATTAGTGGACCCATGGCTCTGTGGGAATGAAATACGTTTGTGTTATGAGTCTTAACATTTCAGCCACGGTTTGTTTATTGTAAATTAACCTTGTGCTGTAATATCTTCTGATTATTTTGGTCATTAAGTCTTTGAGAACAATACAGGCTACATATTTCCTGCAGTCACTAAACGTCCTACTTTCATATCTCACCGCCTGGCATCACATTCAGTTTAGACTTCCTTGTTGTGGCAGATCATTTTGTTATCTGTGTTTACATTTCCAGGCGGGAGTTGATGTTCCATAGGGCGTCAATGCCATGGCCACAACAAAAGAAAGGACTGGGTGACAAGAAAACACCAGATGAAAAGGCTGTGAAAGGAACAAATAAGACGAGGCAGAGTTTCATTAGTCTCTTAACAAGCAGCCTTGTTTATCAGTCTGTATCAGAGAAGTAGAGCAGGCCCAGTGCAGCCGAGGCTTCAGTTGTTTCTCATTTCTGCAGCGCAGCGGGGGATCAGCGAGTGGGAGAGACGGAGGGCAACAACAGATTCAGGGAAATAAGACGGAGGAGGAGGAGGAGAGAGAGCAGGACTGAGGGAATTTGCTGGATCATTAGTTTACAGTGTTGTAGTATTGACCTCAGGATGGACCCCCGCAGACACGGGGCTCTGCCTTCTCGCCCTTGTAGATGTAAAGGAGCTCTAAATGCATCTAACCTCTGTGCAGGAATCTGATTTGCGCAGCGTGTCTTTGCTGCAGATGATGTTGGGAGCACACTTTTTGCTTCAACAGGTTATAATAACAGATTTTAAATGGTTTATCCAGTGTCCGTTACAGTTTGCATACTTTAACATGAAAATCGATATAGAGGGATACAATTATTTGGAGATTTTAAAATAAATTAGCATTTACAAAAAAAACGTTTATAAAGATGTGGTAAACGTTTTTTTTCTCTCTCTCTTTAAGAAGTGTATGGCCTTTTACAGTGTCCCCTTTTTATGGCGTCTGCTAAATTCTTGATATGGAAAATATATATATAAAATAAATAAGGTATACTGCACAAGTGGCTTCCTCTGGAGAAGTGCCTTACACTTGAATTGTTTATATTATCCATTTTCCTGACAAGAGAATGTTCTAAATTGCTAATTTCAAGTATTATTGTAATAGTACTATGATGATTCAATAGTTATGATAAGGTTTATTTCATCATTAGAAAGTAGTTCCAGTTGCAAGTTGGCAGCAAGGTATATGCTAAAGTAAGGAGGGACAGGTTCTGCAAACTACAATGATAGCCAAGGCCAATGCTGCATTCACTTGCTCCCCTCATCGTCCTATTTTACAAGTTGGAAACAAATTCTTCTGACTGGTTTGTTCAGGAGCTTTAAGTTGCAACGTGAAAAACATGGACATAAAAATAAGTTTTTTGCATTTATTGCTCTGAGCATTTAAACAACAAGTTGAAAGTTGTTTCCGTAAATAACTAATTTCCCAGTTACTCTGACAGCACATAAATGCAGCTGCAACTTTTGCTATGTTGATGTTAAACATAATGCAGCTATTTTTAAGAACCACTCCAACATGTGATGGTTTTTTCCATTGCTACACCCTTCAAGTTTCAACTGTCATGAAAACTGGGACAGTCACTTTTCCTTAATCCTGTGACAGAGTGAATTTGAATATGAAGCTGTCTTAACACCTACTTCCTGAAGTGAACACCCTCTTTGAGTCTTAGACAGTAACACTGTTCAGCTCTCCTCTCCCTCTCCCTCTCTCTCTCTCTCTGGCTGTACCTGTATTCGGTCTGCTCTTGATTTTGATTCGGAGTGACAGTACACGACCACTGACTGTGTACTGCAGTTGTTGAGCGAGTGTAGGTTTCGGTTACTGGCAGTTAGAGGCAGGGTACATTCCACATAGCTCTGGGATTGTGGTCCTGAGTGAGTTGCATTGCAGCACATACACATTCCTTTATTCTGTGTGTGTAATGAATCCTGAGAGAAACACTGCTTAAACCCCACACATTGCATGCTTGCAAGTACTCTATCTCCACTGTTTTGGGTGTGAAAATATGCAGCAAATGAATGGTTTTGTGGAATTTTTCCAACCTGTTTTGTTTAAGTCACAGTTGTAAAAATTATTATAAGCATTGTTTTTATCCAGCCTGTAGCTCAGGTGCCAAATATAATTCTGGTGCAGACTCGAGCATCTCTAGTCTGTAAGGATCATCATTCTGCACACATACATTCACTCACACACACACACACACACACACACACACACACACACACACACACACACACACACACACACACACACACACACACACACACACACACACACACACACACACACACACACACACACACACACCACTACTTCTGAACCGAGACACCTCAGAATCCTGCCAGGAGGCTGCCAATGCAGCATTGCGCAGACTGAGGCAAAGCAGTGCATGCTGGGAGTGTTTATCTGACTGAAGCAATTCAGGCTGCCACTCTGACTCTGACAGTGAGTTGCATTACAGGAGAACTACAAAAGAAATAGAGCAGTATCTTCACTCACACATAGCGTACGCTCACAATGCCTCGCACCGACTGTGCAGGGAATCTGATTTTGTTCATGCCAGCTTCCACCCTATGGATGTAATTGATGAGTTTTCTGCTTGTTTACTACATCTCAGTGTCCTTGAGAAATGATAGGGGCACACTCGTTAGAGGAAAGAGAGAGTTGGCCCATTTCTTAGAGCATGAATAAAAGAATGTAGCCAGGGGATAAACACATGTTACCGGTCAACGTGGCATGTGAAATGAGCAGCTGAATATAAAAAAACGAGCAACAACCTTAAAAATCTTCATGAGCTTAACAGTTGAGAGGTTAAAAAAAGAAGTAAATTAAAGAAAGATGTAAAGGGAAAGAGAGTTTCTGTGTCCAGGTCAGAAGAGGTCAGGTGATATCCTGCAGGAGTTCATGGTCTAATGCTCCGTAATGGCTGTGTGTCGAACCTCTGCACTCTACATGCATCGCTCTCTCTGTGGATCACTTACACTGGTAAGTGGCCACACCTGGTTCTGTTGGCCTAAGTCCAGTGAGAGAGTAAAAGCCCCAGGGAGAAACCCCTTCACCTAAACATAAGAGCCACATGGTATGCCTCAGCTTTAGCTACGTCAACAGAGAACAATATGAAGGTGTGTGATAATGTGTGTGTCTCTGAACCGCTTTGGGTCAATAGTGTGTAAGTCTGTAAGCCCATCTGAGCTGTCTGCTTACAGCCCTTTCTCCATATGTTTCATCCTGCAAAATCAACCTCCATCTGTCTGTCACACCGCCTGTGTGAATGAACTACAACATCCAGTGATCATTACACAGTTTATAGTCTGTCCAGCTCTCATGGGATGCTTGTGAACAACTGTGAGAACACGGAGAACTGTCACCGCTCTCCGTTGTTTTCTTTCAGAAACACTGGCGGTCAGTGCAAGATATTGACTTTAAACTGCTGCTGATGTATTTAATCCTCACAGCGCTTTAGATTAGCATCAGTCTGGGATTACAAGAAAAACCAGAGAAGAAATAGAGCTCTGATGTTTTTTTTTCTTACAGAGCTGTCTTCAAATGAAAGTGATGATGACAGTTTGACAAGGCCCTGATAGCAAACACTTTTTAACCTGCTGAACACATAGCGGCTGTTAAAAGTTTCCTTTTATCTGCTGGTATCCCTCCTAGTCTCTCTCTCATGCCCGCTGCCAGAGATGTATCTTGCCACAGAACTGCTATCAAAGCAGCTACGTCTTATTGAGCTGTGTGAGGCAGCCTCTGATCCACGCAGGAGGAAATGGAGTGACATGTCAATCAACAGAGAGGACCCCGTAGAAGGTATCGTCACAGGACGCCTTGGGGTCCTTGAGAACGATTGACATGACAAAAGTCCTGTGTCGGCATCAGATAGCACATGGTAGAGGACACAGAGAGAAGATAGTACAGCATACAGAAAGTCTTTTATCACTTCCCTCAAAAGATGGAGGGTACAGATGAGGGAGTTCATCACCTGGTGTCGGCCCCCTCTTAAGCCCCAAGCCTGTTTTTCAGGTTTCAGGCTCGAAAATGACATTCCCGGAACAAATGACCATATTTTCCCTTCTAAAAGGGTTAAATTAATAATCTTTTTTCTCAAAGTAATGATAAACCTTTGAGTTGGATGTAGAAAAGTCAGAATCAATATAGTTTTTTATTTTAAAGAAAATTCAGATTGAACATGGTAAAAAACTGTAAATTATAGTGTCCGTCCAAGGAATATGTTGTAGGCTACTTATAGTGAAAACTAAGCTTGGATGATGGGTTAGTAGACTAAAAGCTTTAGGAATCCAAAGTACAAAATATAGTGAGTACCCTGTATCAAAATTTATGCAAAACAAGTTATATTTGACCTTTTTAGACAGATTTAGCAAAAAAACCCTGTTCTGGGGCAATTTGGGTGGATTTTTCTTATCTCTGGCCCCCCTTCTTCGATTTAGACATGTGACATCTCTTTCTGACCGTTAGAGCCAATAGAATCGAAGGGAAATCCTCCTGCACACACTCATGTTAAAAAAAGGTGGCGTTTTGCGCATTCAATCTCGCTACAGAGCATAGGAATGGCCTGCTCTACTATTTTAAAACGGAATTGCAGTTTTATTGCTTATAGATTATCAGAATTTTTCAAAGGGGACACAGTCAAAGGGCTCTCAAGTTTTGAACAGAGTTCAGCGTGAGATTTTGGCAGCAGTGTTTGGTACTACAACTTCTGGCTCCCCTCAAAAGTTCCCATGAAGCCCTCTGTATCGCGAATGTCAACGGGGGGGAGGGGTGCTAGTGGAGTGCACGCGTCTCAAACAAGCCTAGTTTGTTTACAAAATTGCGGCGCAACTTGGTGGGCGGTACCCTGGAAAGAAATCTCTGGGTGAGAAAATCTCTGCGTGAGAAATACAAGGTGTGGCGTGTGAGCGTGTGAATGGAGTGAAATGAGAGCTCTGCAGTCACATCGGATATTAACCTATGGATTAACTACAGCATCGTTATTATCGTTTTAATGCCATTGAAGACCAGTTTTGACCAGGCAAAACCAAGGTAAGCGATGTTAGCGTTGTGGGCTACCTAGCGCCACCTGTTTTGATGTACGTTTTTGTTGATAACGTCGTGAGTTTGTATCTTTCAGTGTTGAGGTGGGCACCTTTAGATTCTGTGTCTTTACGATATCATAAACGATGTGTTGGATGTGCAGCTAGGATAAGTAATAAGGGAGCTAGGAGGGATTTTCGGTGCAGTAATAGGGTAACATTTTTGTTAGCATTGTGTGTTTTAAAAAAAAAAAGTTTTTTCCCGTTATATGGATATAAAATATTCATAGTTTATTAAATATTAATGTTCCTTAGACGTTGTTTCCTGACGCGATTTCGGCCCCGGAACCGGGTCCGTGGGGCTTAAGAGGCTATTAGGACCCGATTGGGGCCATTCAATGCTTTTGTTTTAATTAGGAACACACTTTCATATAATATATTCACTTATTTTCTAGAAACCCACTTCCAAAAGTGATAATGTATCAGGATTATCTTTGGAATTGAGACATTTGGAGAGTTTCAGACTCAGGCAGAAAGGAGGGCAATTCATCGAATGCTTTGTTTACCATCTCTGTAAACTGTTAGTGGTAGCACTTGTGGTTTTGTTCGGACGTTTTTTGTATAGTTCCTGGTGACACCAAATATGGACCCCTTTGCTACAAACCACAGCTTGGTAGAGACGCTCCCTCAAAGCACTTCCTGTAACCTGAGAGTTCCAGGCTAAAGTAAAAGCTGTCCGTGGAAACAACACTTACTGTCTACAGGCTCAGCTGAGAAAAGCCCTGTTTACTGCTTTTAGTTTTTTGTAATTCCTGACACATACAATTTTGCATCCGCAATCGTTAACTATACCTTCCCAGTATTATATGTGTAATCCTTTTTCCTATTTTTGTCAACACAAGTCAGTTATGTCACACTGCCCTTGTGCTCACAGTGTGTTTTAACTTGCATTGCTACTGTAAGTGGCATAGTGTATTGCGGATGCTGCCGTGCCTCCCCTGCCTGCCTAAAGTAGAAAGTAGTGGAGGTTGGTTGGAGGCCTCTCTGCTGATATTCCTCCATCATTGATATGCAAGCTGCATCGCACAGGCACTAGCGCAAGGTTAAGCATGCGTGACGGCCAGGCTTAGGAGCTGCTTCAGACCCTCTCTCTCTCTCTCCTTTCTATCTCTCTGTATCCCTCTCTCTCCTGCAAACACACATATTCTCTTACTCTCTGCATAGTCCTCAGTTATTCTATGTCTTTCATGAAGTTAAGCCACAGATTTCTTCACTTTAATTCTCCATAAATAATACCGTCCTTGCATGACCACTGTCCACTGATCCCTATAAAGTCCTCCATGACATTTTCTCCCCTCTGAATGCTAGGCAGTATATCCGCTCGCTTAAGATTTAAATCTCTGACATTGAGTTCTTGACTTTTTAAGGTCTACTAAATGCCATTACTCAGCCGTAGAGAAGCAGGCGGTATAAATGAGTGACACAAGTTGCAGAGCAAGGCAACAGTGGGATTGTTCATCAAAATTCAACCTTGTCCTTTGTCTCTTTTTTGTTCGTTTTTTAATTTTTTTATTAAATGCTATTATTAATCTATATGGACATCTTGGGGCATAGATTTTACTGCCAATTCATACAACCTCATGTTGCACATCTGAATGCTTAGTCATTTATTTAAACTTCCTCTCGAGCCTCTGTGCAGGCCTTAATAGCCTCACATTCTTCCCTAAATTGCTCCAGATTGCCTTCATCTGTAGAAGTTTCTTTTATCTCTTCTCATAGCTCTGTTGTTTAAAAGAAAAGAGACCCATTAGAGCCGGTAGAAAGGAATTGTAATCCTATAAGATTAGATCAATGCTGTCCTAACAGTCGTCTCCGTCTCCCTCTGGTTTTGTTGCAGTTACTGCTGATTGTGGAATGTTGCATTGTGTGAGATGACGTTTTGTCGCTGGCGGGTAAAGGTGTGTGTCCCGGGCCGTCACACCCAAGGTCCTGAATACTACGTTACAGGGACAAGGAGGTGTGTGTGGCAGCAAGGAAACAACTCAACCTCACTGTGTCTGTCTTTGTTAGTGTAGAGAATTTAAGTTATAGTAAGGATACATAGTACAAGCGATAAAATCTGCTTGCCCCATTTCAGCTGGACGAATACACGAACACCAGCTGGAAATCAGGGGCGGGGCTTCACAAATATTCAGTTCTGTGTCTGTGTGTGTGCGTGTGTGTGTGTAATTTTTTTAAAGAACTCATTCAACTCCATCTGCATTATATAAGGCACACCCCACTAACTACATCTCATGCAGTCTAATACAACAGCCCTGCGTTAGTGTATGAAGTGTTTGGTTGTAGAGGTGTTTTGTCAATTTCTCATATTAATAGTTAGACAGTTGTATATTGCATTTTTATTTCTTAAAGCCTAACCGGGACAATATCTGCAAATCAGCTGGTACTAGAATACTTGTATACACTTTATTGGATGCACTTTATTTGAATTTAACACCCTACAATGATGAGTTTGAGTCTTGATCAACAGGATATTTGCCACATTTTCCACTGGGTCAAGCCTAAATATCTGAGTTACTGCCTACTTTATGTAATCGTAAATCGTCTTCAACAACATAGTGTTTTGGCCATTTTGTCAACAGAACTCTACTCTCAAATTCCATTATACGCCCCTGTTCCTGTGAAACTCTGGAAAAATACAGTGATTAACCTTGCATGCTCACTAAGTGTCATCAAACTCTTAAGTTCTCTCTGTAAACAGCAGTGTAATATTCTGGGCTTTATGGCTGTGTTGCATTCAAGATTTACTGTAATAGCTTGTAGAGAAAGTTGAACAAGGAAAACACTCCTAAAAATCATTGGTGTTCTTTCAGCTGTGAAATTAAACAAACTCCCCATGAGAGGTGACTCAATCTAAACAAATCAAAGCCAATGAAATGGAACTGGAATTAAGAAAGTGATAGATTTGCCCCCGCTTTTATTTGATTTATCCACTTTTACATGTTCTGCAAACACGTTCCACTTTTAGAAAATTCTCACTGTGTGTATATGACAGATTTCTTCTAAAGGGCACGACTTCAATTTTACGCAATTAGTGTGTTAGTAAACAGCGAGCTAGCATCGCGCGCTAGCTGTTCCTCCTTCTCTCTGATAAGCTGGCATTTCCTGTTATCTCAGCCCTGGGCATTGTTGTCTGCTCCGTGAGACAGTAGAGTCTCTGCACTGCTGACCGTTTCACCGTTTCACTTTGTCTGATTGGGCGGGGGGTGGGGGTGCTTCCTTTTTATTGTATTGTCTTTTCAAGTCTCATAGTTGCAGCTGCACTAATTGGCTGTTTTCATGATGTGAGTGGGAGAGTGTATCAAGCCAGAGCTGCCACCAGTCACAAACGCTTATATACACAAAGCAAACATATAATTGTATCAATAATGTATTGTATATCGTTTATTTTATTTTTACTACAGTCATTCGAGTGGCATAAAGCTCTAATCTAGACAGAACAAAATATAAATATAAATATAATACTGCAAGATACATTTTTTAAAAAACATTTTAATCAAAAACAAGCAAATAAGAACCAATTTGAGCTCCTAAAGCGTCAGGATATCCTGTTTTACTTTATCTTGGGATATAGAAATGAACAAAACAAACAATATTATCCAAGACTTGGGTTTTAGAAAATATGATATTCTTATGTCTATAAATCAGTAAATAATAATCAATTAGGAAAATAAATACCCAAATCACATTTGCAGCTACATATAAGGAAGTCATACCAAAACCTGCTTAGAGACTTTTTTCTCACAATACTGATGTCAATACTGAAACTAATGTTGATGTCAGCAGTGAGTTGTTTGTACTCAACGTTGCAGATGGCAATAAGTACACATCAAATCCTTATTATAAGTCAAAAACATTCAAACACCGACATGTGATGTTGCTTGCTCTTATGGACATCAGTGGCAGGTCATCACGAAGTGTGTTAGATTAAAGCAATAACTGCTGAACAAGGCTCTGACACCTAAATTCTGTGTTCATTTTATGGTTCTCTGAGTTATAGCAGCAGCTTAACTAAAACACTATTCCTCAACTATATTGTGCTGCATATTGTAATTTTAATTTTGAGTAATGGAACATAAAAAATAACGTCCCTCCACAAAAAACATTTCAGCAGTTTAGCTCAATTGGAGACTGAGGCTTCAGCATAAATTACATTTAGTTTACTTTCTGTTCTTTTTCTGTAGGACTATTTTTCATGCCAAACATATTCAATGATAACCATGTTTGGGTGTAGTCTTTGGGAGTCAATGATGTCCTGAGGACAGAGGGTGGAGGTTTGCAACTACAGTTGGACTTGTGGTTAGTATCTTCATAAGTTGACTGTTATCAGTCGGTCCTGTTCGCCCTAGCTGGGGTAACTAAATGAGCTGACATTTGAATTCCCTCTCATTCATGGTCAAAAGCATATATAGTCACGTTTTCTTTTCCACATTAAAATGCATTGTATGATTCATTTTTGTGTATTCCAGACAATGAGTAGAATACAAATATAACTCAAGTATGTTGAACTATAACGGAGTATATTGTTTCTGCTTCCATTAACCAATACATCAAACATTATACTCTTTGCTGCTTTATTATTTGTCTTTCAAGTGTTTGTTTTACAGCACTTATGTTCACCTTGTGACTGTCCTGAGGGTGGGGAGGGGGAGGAGAGGATTCTGGGATCTCTAGTTAATGAAAGGTAAACACAGGGTTTACTCTGAGGGGAGCCAAGGAGTCTTCCTCTCCTGCAGGATATGAGCTTCATTATTTTCACTCATGACATTTCACCCTTCTACCATTTTTTTTTACTTAACCAGATAAAATCATTGAGATAAAATCTCATTTACAATGCTGACCTGGCCAAGAAGGCAGCAACGTTACACATTTTTACACAGACATATAAAATACAGAGAACACAACTAAGTAAACAAAAAGACGAAAAGCAGTCACAACATTGTGCACATTTGGGACAGTAAGAAAGGTACACTACTTATTACTGCAAGAGCAGCTAGTGGTAAGGTCCTCAGACAACTTCAATTTAAAACAGGCTATAGGGACAAGTACCATCAGTGTGAGGCTTAATTGAAGGTCATTCCAAGACCAAGGACCATAATAAAAAAGACCTGGCTGGAACCGTATCCAGGCACTGGTTCTGAGGTTGTAAGAGTCACAAACTGGAGCAAATCTGGCACATATATACAGTGGAAGCTTACCTGAATGGCTTTATACATTAATAAAAACCAACCTACGCATACTAAGTGAGGAACATCCAGAGGCTATACAGTTTGCAATGATGAGTCGTATAGCGTGCATTTGATATACAGTGTTTCCCACAGATCTGAAATATACTTGTGTCGGTAGTCGAGAACGGGTAGGGGGGGGCAAACAGGTAAAGGAGGGGCCGTTGTCCCCTAGTTAATCGATCGTTGATGGCATCGTGCTCGCGGACGGATACATTTTTTTTAAAACTAAATGGGTTGCGAAATATACTTTGGTGGACCTGGGCGGCCCGCCCAATTAAAGTTTATGTGTGGGAAACCCTGATATATATCGCAGTGCAGCATGGTAGAGGGGGTCAAGTTTGGCCAAAACAGTGGGACAGGTAAATCTATCAATTGTATCACCGTAGTCAAGCTGGGACAGGAATAAGCCAGAGACCAACCTTTTACAGGAAGAAGTTGAAAAACAATGTTTAAGTTTAGATTTCTGCCCAACCAAAAGCCCAGATATTTGTATGTATCGACAAACTCAACGCCATCAAGGGAGAGGCAACAGGACGCTGACTTGGGAGCAAAAAGCATTGCTTTGGTTTTCTTACCGTTCAATAGCAGTTTCAAATCAAGAAAATGATCAAATCAGAGTTTAAATTGGAAACGGCCATATCCAGAGAAGGAGCACATGAGTATACAATAGTGTCATCAGCATACATATGATAAGTAGAAAATTGCATCTGATTACAAATATTGTTTACATATAATAAAAAAGAGCAAGGGGCCCAAAATAGAGCCCTGTGGAACTCCATTCTCCAAGGTGACAGGGTCAGAGACAGTACTAACCAACCTGACGCATTGAGTACAGTCGGTTAGATAAGTCTGAAACCATGGCGTTATGACCGAAACGAGACACATAAACATAAAATTAGACAGAATGTGGTGATCTACAGTGTCAAATGCTTTGGCTAAGTCAATAAACAATGCAAGACAAAAAGATTTCTTATCCAAAGCAGCCTTAATATCGTCTAAGACTTTCAGACTGGCAGTCACAGTACTGTGCTTTGATCTGAATCCAGATTGCATAGGGTTAAGGATGTTGTGTGAATTTAAAAAAAGTTTTAGCTGAGTAGAAACTAGGGACTCAAGAATCTTTGATAACACAGAAAGATTTGAGATAGGAAGATAGTTATTCAACTCAGTGGGATCACCAGCTTTCAAGAGGGGATTAAAAATATCAGTAACTGGTTGAGCTATAATCTGAGCTGCAATTTTTAAAAAGAAAGGGTCGAGGCCGTCAGGCCCGGCAGACTTTTTAGGATCAATTGAGGGCAAACCGTGTAAGACTTCAGAGACCAAGAAAGAAACGAAATCAAAAACAGGGGAGTTCATCTCTTGACTATCGCTGTGAGTACGACCATGCAGAGAGTCATGACTTTGCTCATCAAAAATGTGACCAGCCTTTTTGAAGTGAGCATTAAAGGCATTAGACATATAATTTGTATCTGAAATAAAAGAATCACTGACCTTCTGTTTTTGTGGGAAACTAGAAACCTTCTTTTTCTGAAGTGATTTAATTGTTTTCCAGAACTTAGAATGGTCATTAAAACAATCAGTGGTTAAGCTCAGATAATAATCAGCTTTAGCTGTTTTAATAAGGGCTGAACATTTATTTCTGAGGACACGAAAAAGAAGCCAGTCATCAGTAGTGTTAGACTTTCTAGCTAAAGACCATTGCTTATTTCGATCATGAATGAGATCAGATAGTTCTCTAAACCATGGAGTATTCCTATTCTTAACTCTGAATTTTCTAAGGGGGGCGTGTCTATTAATAATTGATCAAAAGTGATCAATAAAGAATTGTACTGCAACATCGACAGATGGAATTACTACTACTGAATTGCCATTTAACCTCCGCCATCGTGTACATGTAGGAAAGCCTGCTCAGAGAAGTGTTTGAAGCAGCGCCTGAGCACAATAAGGGCCCTTGGCTTTGGGCAACTTAGTGCTCCTAACGCAAGCAATAGTGCAATGGTCGCTGATATCATTAGGAAAAACACCAACAGACACATACTTATGAGCTGCATTTGTTAGAAAGACATCTATAAGGGTATTGTTATTGGGTTTGGCAGGGTTTATTCTAGTGGGACTATCAATAAGCTGAGTTAAGCACAAACCTGCTTAAACTGTGAAGATTTATCACTCAACCAGTCCCAATTGAAATCACCCAATAATATGATTTCAGAAGAAAACTTAGACAACAATTCAGTAAGGCTAGTAGTTGCATCAATGATGGCCGATGGAGGCCTATAACAGCCAATAACAGTGAGAGGAGCATTTGCTATAGTTATTTGGACAGCTAGCAACTCAAATTGCCTTGGAATTGAAATCGAGTGAAGGACAGAGCACTGTAGTTTCTCAGCAGTGTATATTGCAACACCACCAACTCTGCCCTTACGATCCGCTCTACATTATATCCATCAATGTGAATAACAGTGTCAGTGACAGACGGTTTTAACCAGGTTTCAGAAACTACAGCAATATCAGGCTTAGCAACTATAAACCAGGTCTTGAAAACATCTAATTTGGGCACTAGGCTTCGCGCATTAACATGCAGAAAACCCAATCCTTGCCTACAGCTAAACCCATTCGGAGTTGGCAAATGCTGCAAGGAAGCAGAGAAACACTCGGACCAGGGTGTTAACGTTGCCAGAAATGAAAAGCAGTAACAATATTAACAGCCTGGGAGATAATTTTTTCACATGGGCTCTGGACGAGTCACTCCTCAGTGGGGCGGGGCCGCTCCGATCATTCAATATTAACGAGTCCAGATTCAGAAGGACATACGGGAGAGCGCATTTTGTGCCATAAAACGTCAGATGGAGTCAGCGCTCCATCGGATCCACCATCCGAATGACCGAAGTGAACAGAGACATCGCTGGAAGGCAATCCGTCAGCTTTGCCGACATGCAGGCTGACAATTAACCCCAGAAAAAAGGGGGGAGAGTGTGTTGGGGCGCCACTGATGGTGATGAAAGCTGGTTCGATGGGACCCCAGTGAATTTTTGCCTAGGGCCCCCACAGACTCTAGGATCGCCACTGGTTGCAAGATCAACTTATATGGGTAATTTGGATACGATACAATGCTGAATGTCAAATCGAATGACTCATATCAATGGATGAGCTACCTGTGTGATTTTGTAGAGATCTTTTAGTTTTGTTTGGCTGGTCAACCTCACACACAGTTATGAAGTCAGACAGCTCTGGCTACACCGATCTTTGCCAAGCCGGTGTTGGAGCACCAGCCAAAGCTCCACTAAGGGCTTTACTATGTGTTGTGGAAGTGAGAGGGGGATAAAGGCTACAACAAACATTTGTTCAGCAAAGCAGCAGTGAGACCATCTCGATGGAGACAAAGCAGGGAACAGAACCAGATAAACCAACGCTTATTTGACTATGAGTGTCTCTACTGCTTCCAATGCAGGAATATGACGCGTGTTTTGTTAATCTTCAAAGCTGGAGGGAAATTTTCCCTTCTCCTCCCAACACTCAACTGTGCACCGAAGCCTTGGCAGAGGCCAGTCAGCCTCAGAGAGAATACACTTTATATGAATATCTCAATACAAGTGCTCTGCCTTTAGCAGGGGCCATTAGGGAGACCCCAGGGGAAGCCACAGAAGGGTAATGGAGAATATAGATTTAACTTGTGACCATCAGCAAAAATACCAATTAGAAATGCATCCGCGAGCAGTAGAGCCACAGCGCACTGCCAGTTGGGG
>NC_136909.1:13812432-13849932 GCF_949606895.1 Notothenia rossii | reverse complement strand
CATGGCAGTAAATTGATTAGCAACGATCAAATGGTCCCTGTTAAATGCTGATCTTGGAAAATCAGTTCATGTAAAGGCCTTAAGATGAGGCTGTGATTTATCTCCAAGTTACTCTCATCTCACTGCTCTCTGTAGGGCTCGGGAACAAAGCAACACAGACGTGGTCGCAGTTCCCGCTGCCTGCATTACGCGGAAACTTGGTTTAATCTCACCGGCTGTCTGGTTTGGTGCAGATGTACAGGAGCAGTCAGCATGGTGTCCGACTGTCCGTTGCAAATGTGAATTTCATTCAAAGTTACTCACAAAAGACAAAACGACTTGAATTTGAAGGAGAAAAGGGTCAGGTGTGTATCTTTAAGTCCCCCTCCTATCACTCACCTTCTCCACTTTTACCAACAACCCCTGCCACCCGCACACACTCACAGCACAAGGGGAGAGGGAGCAAAGTGGGAGGCACCTGATCTCTTCAATCATCCTGGTTGCAGTTGTGATTCATGTAAAGTGGTTCTTATTTACAACACAAATTGCCAGAGCAGACAGGTACGAAATAAAAAATGTCTTCAATCCTCCGGTGTATGTCCGACAGCAAGGGCAAACACCTAAAGAGCTTTGATGTGGAGAAACAAATATGGAGTAAAACCATTAGAAATGCATTGCCTGCCCGAGTTTGAGCACTTTTACCTCAAATCCTAATGCAAAGATTATTCAAAGTGACAGTTTATTTAATGACAAGAGAGTCTTTGTAATGCTCTCACTTATTATGTCAACCTTGAACTGAGCTGTAATCCACAAACCTTATCTCCGCTCAGTATTTCTAGTCAGTCAGTCAGTCAGTCTACCTCTTCATAGTTTATTGGTTTTTTTTATCCAGCTGAGTTGAACAAGTAACTGAACAATGAGAGAGCATCGTGAGGGGGGTTTATGTTTTCAAAGTCTATCTCGTCCTTGAGGAAATTAGTTGTTCATTTTAGAGTTAAAGTTTCGAAACATATTGAATGCTAACAACCTCCTTCTGCTGCTTTGCTGCTTATCAGTCCTGCGGAGTGGATTTATGTATTTTTGCAGTGCATTGTGTTTAAGGTCACAAGCAGTGAATGAATTACTTTCCTTTTCCCCTACTTATCTTTTTTCCCTCAAAAACTTGCATTAACCTGTTTTCATTTGATACCCTGTAACGTTTCCCTTTCTTTCATCCAATCACCTTTCTCCTCAACCCTGCACTCCTGCTTCCACCTTCACTGGGTTTCCTCATTTTCTAAAAACCCTTTCAGTGTCAAAGGTCACATCTTACAGCTTTATGAAATCAATCCCAGGTCAGACCTTTTTCTGCTACAGAGCCAGGCTTTATTTTCCTGTGGTTATAGACAGCTGACTGAAAACAGGCCGAAGCATTCTGAGCACAAGCTTCCATTTCTTTCTTTATTCACAGTTGCACAATGAATTCATTCATGCAGTCCATCAGGCTTGTTGTCATTTCTGTGAATGTATTCACTACAAATGTATCTTTCAGTATTAATAAATAGATCTGTACTGATGCTGCCGCTGCTAGGGTTTACAGTGGAGAGTGACAGACAGGACAGAAAGAGAGGCAGAACAGAGAGGCTGAGTGAGTCTGTAACTGGAAATGTTCAGAGTTGTACTGTTCCTTGAAATAAAAATGTCTGCATCTTTTATTCATGTTCTGTTGTCAAGGTGTCAAGAGTTTTGTTAAGCCTCTCTCTGTTACGTTAACCTTGTCCCTGTGAAACGATCTCTCTCCATCTCGTTGGTTAAACATAACTGTCGGGCCACAGGGGAACAGAGAGCGAGAGGAAGAGATGGAAGGATGATGAGGAAGAGCTTCTGCTGCTTTCCCTTCATTCTTTCATCATTAAACAAACATGGCCTCGTACAAAAAAGAGTGCAGGAAGAAAGCCATCAAGACAGAACAGGCACACAGAGAGGAGGAGGAAGAGGGGAGACTGAGGGCGAAAGTGATGAAGAGGAGAGATTGAAATGGAGGAGGGGGCAAGGAGAGAGAACCTGTGTGCAGAGCAGAAAGGTGTGCAGTCCATCATCTCCAGACAGGCAGACAGGGCTGTCTGGGGAGTTTATTTTTACCTCGATATGAGAGGAGTGTGGACGGGCTGCAGCCGTCTGGCTTTACAGCGGAGGTTCGAGGACAGCTGCTGTCCCAGAGTGACCATCTTTCACGCATGACGATACACAATCATACACACCTCATGGACACACAGACACACCGAGCTCCAGGTCAAAGCTTTTGCTGTGTCGTGCTTCAATTTGAGTTTTTTATATAATTGATTCGTCGAACAATTAGTCAAGTAGTAGAAAATAAATCCCATTATTTCGATTTTTCATCAACCAATAATTTAAGTCGTTTTTAAAGCATAAATGACAAAGATATATTCATTTTCTGTTTTTCAAATTTGAGAACATTAGTCTTTTTTATTTATAGTAAACTTTGGATTTTTTTTTTTTTAGACTGGCTGACAAAACTAGCTATTACACTCTGTCACCATTATGTCATGTATGTCATGAGTATTTAACAGTTTTCTGGCATTTAATTAGCAGATCAATCAGTAATGTTAATAATCGTAAATTAAAATTCTAAATGACCAAATGCTACCAACAATATGTATAGATAAAAAACTTTAGGTCCCATTTTACATAATCAACATCAACCTATTTCATTGTCGCTAAATCCATATACCGTACATTTCACGGATATGAAACAATTTACGTTGTATTCAGGGAACATGAACCGTACCTGCTCATTACCCGCTCGTCCAAATCCACAGGGTGCTGTAAGGAGACAGTGTGATCTACTATTGATCTTGTGTGGATCAGTGTTTATCTTGTATTTATAGACCCAGTGGATCATCACTCCCCCTGTTCTGTAAGTCGAGTAGCAGCACAGACACACTGGGAGGAGAATTGATTAACAAATCAAGCCTGTAATTAATTCTCAGTGTGATCAAAGCCATGTGGAGAGCACGAGGCCCGAGGTGTTTTTACGGTGCGGTCCCACCGAGCGTACTCTTATCACCATTCTGTTTGTTCTTCAAACAGGTGGGTTTAAGATTTAGCATAATGTCGGGTGAATTTCAATTGTCTTAAAAGGTTACCATGTTTTTTTGGCATTGTGAAGTTTAGTTGTGCCCCGAAGTTGATGTGTGTCTTTCTGTTCCTCATGAGATTTGTAATGGACTGTTACGCCCTCACACATAACTGCACATTGCATCGCAAAGCTGCTTGGCGATTCGTATCCATGCGTGGGATCTCTCATCTTTATTTTGTGGCGCTTTCCTGGAAGAAACTCCCTCTTAAATATGGACTTGTACTAAATATAGAGAAGGAAGTGTAATTGTCTTGAGTCCCAAAGCAGTGGTTTGACTGCTTGAACTTGAAACTCAGAAATGCTCAAGTAATACGTAAGAGGAATCTTTGGGGCATTTGATTGACACTGAGCGGTGTTTGTGTATTACGTAGTATAAGTACAAGTAGTTAGTAGTTAGTACTATGTTTTTCTGTCGTAACTGTCTCACTGTCAATGTAGAGCGTCTGTTGGCCTCCATTCCTTTTATAATGTTTATTTAAAAAAATAAAAATGTACCAGTTTTATTCACCTATCTGTTGTTGCCTGTTTTGATCTTAATAAACAACTGACCTATTTTCTTCCACTGTGTTCTTTATGTTTCTGTGCAGGTTAGCTCTGTATGTGTACGAGTACCTGCTGCATGTAGGAGCACAGAAGTCAGCACAGACCTTTCTCTCAGAGGTAAGTCACAAAGTGTGTGTCAGAGAGGCAGCCCATGTAATTCATGTGTCCACTCTGAAAGGTTCCAGTTCCTGTGTCCACTTAGTGTAGCAGCTAATTGAATTAGCTTGGCCTTACAGTGCTGAGCCAACAGGTTAGTAGCAGCAGACGTTATTAACATTAGTGTTGCATTTAGCGGGACTGGAGCCGGAGGACGAGGAGAGTTACGATGCTCAGCGAGGAGCTGACCTTTTTTTTCCTGAGATCATTCACTGATCCGCTCAGCAGCTCCGTCTCACTCCATCTCTTTCTATCTCCTTCCCGTCCTCTCTGATTTCTCCACTTCCTCTTTGTCATCTCTCAGCAACTATTCCAGAGAAGCAAGCTTGTTCTCACTTTCATTCTGCAGAGGTAAAAGGTGGCAGGGTGAAAATAAGGTCAGCTGATTCTAGTGCTTTGCTGTAAATGACAGTAAATGACTATGTAGGAAACAGAGGCTGGGGGCTGCTTGTGCATCGGCCAGAGGAAGAGGAGAACAAAGAGAGGGGGATGGAAAAGGTTACGTCATCAGCTGGCACCAATTCTCATCACTCTGGCTTTTAGTGTGTGTTTGTGCACATGTGCTCACACACACACCGCTCTGACACCCTTTCCTCTCTGCCATATAACTTGCTCTTTCTTTGACAGATGTGGCAGATGAAAGGGATAGGCAGTGTCGCATTCAAGTGTGGGAACGCATTAGCTAAGAGTGTAACAAGTATAAACACAGCCACTTGCAAACATGGGCGTGCATGTATGAGCATGCACACACTGAAAACACACATTTTATAAACATTACGAGCCCATAATGTAGCTCTAGCTGGAGTAGTGGGATGGCTTAGATTAGCATCTGCATTTATTAACAATCTATCCTCAGGCTCGAGAAACAAGAGCCAAAAAAGACAAGTGATGAATCACTCCTGAATACCTGAATGTTAATACCAAAATCAGACAGCTCAGAACTAAAGGCAACCAAGAATCATGCAGCCCTGTCAAAGTACATTGATGGCTCAGTCAATTTGTAATTCCCTTACACACCTCATGCCTTACAGCTACGCTCACATACCAACAATACGCTAACACCTTAACTGAAATCACGAGGGAGAAAAAAAGAAGACAGCAAGAATGAAAAGGTTGAAATATATGAGTGAATAAGAAACTGTAAAAGTAGCTTTTCTTAAATCTCAATCCTCACTCTAGAGAGCTGTCCCTGTAACACACAGCCTCCATCTGCCAGTGATCACACTAAAGGCTTGTCACTAGCATGCTGAAGGTAAATGAGCGAAAGCCCCGGGAGTACAGACCACAAGAGGACAGGACATGCAGGCACAGTCAACTCTATTTTCTTCGAGGCGTTCCAGATGTGTGTAGAACGCTAAAAAGTGTCCTGAATTAAACTGTTGTGAAACAATTGTGTCTGGACTGAGCTACAGCCAATTGCAATGTGAGAAATAAGGGATGCTCATTCTGCATCTTTTGGAAGAACTATTTGCCATGTTGTATATATGGAAACTGCCAGCTGTCTCTTATGTTTCAAGTTAACCAAACTATTTACTAGAATGTCTAACTTAGACTGAAAGCCTGTGGGATAAACAACGGGAGGCAGTTCAAAGCAGGGCATTCCTTCTAAGGTCAGGACGGCCTGATTGTAAGTGAATCAGTTGTTCCTGTTTTTCTAGTTCATGTTCACTCTGAAGGTAGAGCAGGTGGTACAGTGGTCTTATTCTTTTATTAAATGTTGCAGTGAAAGAAATTAAAAAGATCATCATCAGACCATTTTTAAAAGTGATGTAAGTCTGTTTATAGAGAGGAGAGGCAGAGTGTGTGTGTGTGAGTGTGTGTGTGTGTGTGTGTGTGTGTGTGTGTGTGTGTGTGTGTGTGTGTGTGTGTGTGTGTGTGTGTGTGTGTGTGTGTGTGTGTGTGTGTGTGTGTGTGTGTGTGTGTGTGTGTGTGTGTGTGTGTGTGTGTGTGTGTGTGTGTGTGTGTGTGCGTGCGTGCGTGCGTGCGTGCGTGCGTGCGTGCGTGCGTGCGTGCGTGCGTGCGTGCGTGCGTGTCTAGACATTGCAGTTGACATTGTCTGCGAGCATTAATCATCCCTATTGTAGGTGATGTCAGCGCTCATGTTAGACACTAACCTTGACCGAGGTGATAAGGTGTCAAAATGATTCAAGCGTCTGTTAGATGGTGTCTTTTTCATCCACACTCCCAACGTTGGAAACCGTTGTTTAAGCCCCGCCCCCCTCTGATTGCTTCTTCTGTCACTGATTACAATGGCAGATTTACCACCACCAGGTTTATAGTCCGTTTTTTGCAATGGGCACTTAAAACAATGACTGTGTTTATGTGCACAACCTTATTACAGAATACTTATTTAATAGAAGTAGCGGCAGAAGACACAGCTTCCTGATGTGTTTGTTTGTTCTGTGTCTGGCTAAAGTAGCTTCCCATTATGCCCGCCTGATGTGATCATTTTAGCTAGCAGACTCTCTTAGAAATAGCTAGTTAACTCATTAAGCTAACATTAGTTACTCAAGGGGGTCTCGCTTTTCTAATTTCCTCTTCAGATGCTTGACTTGGATACAGCACTTTAGCAAAACAGAGGTTAGCTCAATACTCTAATGTTTATATCAACTATTTCAGATAAAGAGTTAGGTTGGGGTTGCTGGGGTGTAAACTTCACAAAATGCTATATGGCAGGACCAAGTAGCTAATGTTAGCCTACATTCTCATAGCATTCACAACATAGCCTACCTGGAAAGCTGATCGTTTTTGGATTTTAGGAGAATTATAACACCAAAAACAATGTATAAATATAAGTAATGATGGGTTAGATATAACAGGTAAATGAAGGCGGATCAGTTTTGTCACTTTTTGTGTACAAAACATCATTATTGCATTGAATTAAAGATTGAAATAAAATGTTGCCCTAATATCGAGTGAGGCGTTTCAGAACGACCATAAACTCTTTTGTCTTAAAATGTGACTTGGACCCACATTAGGAAGAAAAGGAGAAAATAAGTAAAAGTAAGGTACAGCAGATACAGAGGCTATCAATATACACTAGAAAGAAGGAAAGAGTGAATGAAACACTGAGCAGAAGGACAGATAATGTAGAGGAGCAGGCTAAAGGGATGGTCAACATTTTGATGGGGCTCCTCAGGCTGGTAAATGGTCTGTACTTATACTGTATAGTGCTTTATCCAGTCTTTAAGAACCCTCAAAGCACTTTACATACTACATGTCATTCACCCATTCACACCCATTCATACAGAGCAGTGTACCTTACTTAGGACCTAACATTCACACACCATTGGCCATGCCATCAGAAGCAACTCAGGGTTAAGTATCTTGCCCAAGGATACATCGACATGTTGAGTGCATGGGCTGGGATCGAACCCACAACCTTCTGTTTGAAAGACGACCGCACTCCCTCGCAGCCACAGTCGCCCTGTGTGTGGTACATGTTTCTGACCTTAGGCTGGGCATATCCCCTGACTATGTTAACACACTCTTCCACACACACACACACACACACACACACACACACACACACACACACACACACACACACACACACACACACACACACACACACACACACACACACACACACACACACACCCACACACACACACACACACACACACACACACACACACACACACTCTCTCTTACCTACTTGTGGATATACATGCTCTCAGGCATACGTAGACTCACTTACCCACTTATGAATCTCTGGTATGAGAATCATAATATAATTATACATAATGGTATGTGTTGTAAGAGTTCCCTTGCACCCTCTCAAACCTTATAAAGGATGTAATTCAGATGTCCGCCATGTTTTATACCTAATTTGTTTCTGAAGCATCTCTCTTTGTCTGTCTGGCTAGATCCGATGGGAGAAGAACATCACATTAGGAGAACCTCCGGGGTTCCTCCACTCATGGTGGTGGTGAGTGTTTTTATGCCTAATGAATCAAGTTACATTCCTCCTCATGCTGTTTTTCTTCATTCCATCATTGACAATATTAATTAAAATGCTGATTCCCCCTCCTTCTCCTTCCATTTTAATGTATCTTCATCTCATTAATTGTACCCAAAAGCTCTTCTTCAGGTAGATGTTTGCAAATCCGAACACACTCTCCTAAAGTTGTCTATTTCAATGATCATAATAGAATCCTACTTACTGCCTCTAAAATGGACTATTATTTTTATCTATTGGGCTTTAATGTTTCTGTTTTGCCGTCATGCTTCTCTCTGACTGCCTCTCTGTGTGTTGCAGTGTTTTCTGGGACTTGTACTGTGCGGCTCCAGAGAGAAGAGACTCATGTGAACACTCCAGTGAGGCCAAAGCCTTCCATGACTACGTGAGTCTGCACTGATGTCATTGCTCCTCCTGGTCAATCAACCCAGGAATCTATGCTGGGAGATGTGTTCTGTATAGAGAGGCGAACTCACGCCCATCTACTTCCGCCCCATGGGACCTTATAAGTTATTTCTGAAAAATTATGTATTGAAGTCAATGGGGAGAGAAAGATTATCTTTCGATCCCGTTTGTCAATTTAAAAAATAATTTCCATGTCAAAAAAGTCACAGTTTGTCGTAAAACTGTTGAAATATAAGACTATGAAAAATACGCAACTAGAAAGACTACAAATCCCAGAGTTGCGTAAGTGATGTCATTAACGTTACACATTACACTCGTGTTACTCACCGACACCTTGTAAAGCCGGTCCCGCATGCTGGCTCTTACGGAACAGACTAACTCCCCTTGTGTGTATGTGCAGCTCTCAACATGGCCAGACTTGTCGTGATTTTCACCTCTTTTAATACTTTTCACCTCATTCTGAAAGAAAGAGGTGAAATGTGCTAACGCGACGGCCATCTTGGTGTTGGTGACGTGTGTGAGACCAGAGATGTAGTTCATTGAGCTTTTCACACAAAAAAAGTGTTACTTCACTTTCTTTTTTTTTTTTACTTGCAAAATTATCTTTTAAATTGACAAACATCATATGTGTAATTCGTGGCACAATTCAAACGGGATCGAAAGATAATCTTCCTCTCGCCATTGACTTCAATACATAATTTTTCCAAAATAAGGTCCCATGGAGCTCCCCCGGAAAGGGAGGGACTTCGTCACTCTATTGAAACATCTTGAGTTTATGGAAAGAGATTTATTAAATGAGATACATTGGGAATAATGCCAATACATTTTTAAGAGTCAATCCCTTATTATGACTGTTTTTCTCATGATGTTTTAGTTTTGCTGCTCCTTTAGTCTGAATTAGGGAACAAAACTTGCTTTGGGTTATATGCCATTACTGACTGACAAAGATTGTTGACACTACAGTAGATGCTGAAATTACAGTGGTTTGAATTTTGCTGTTTTCTAATCACGATAATATGCCTAGAAGCCCAACAAATATACCAAAACAATGGATGGATTGAGAACAGATGTCCAAATAATACATCATTTGGCATTTAGGCCATAAGGTTCTGAGGGATACACAACATGTAATCACTTTCTCACATCCTTTACCATGACAACATACTTAGGACTGTTTGGTTTAAATATGGCTACAAATTAGCTTTATAACCTCCTCCAATGGTTTTATCTTGCAATGAATCGTTGATCAAAAGAGTTGTTTAATTGATTGCGTGTTGCTTGGTGGACGTGTGGGATAAAGACTTGCTTTACTCTGCGTGTTTGTTTTTACCATTAAGTTGCATTCTACCTTAGCACAACAGCTTTAATTCACTGCACTCACACACACACAAACACACAGATATCCGGCTAAAATATTGAGAGCACATTGCGCTGAGGAGCAGACCGGGCAGGCAGACATTGGCCCGTGTGGCGGAAACATTGTTTATTGCTGTGTTTTCTCAGTGTGGCTCCACTTCACTGGTGTAATTCCCGCACACCAAGCCATTGGTTTATTCAGTCATGCACCATCCAGTAACGGGAATACAGAGAACAGTGCCAGGGCTCATCAAGTTTTAGATTAGCTTGTGACTAAGAGAAAGGAAGTGCGCTTCACCTCGCAGGAAACTCTAGCTGGAAGGGGACATGAGGTGTGGGGGGGGGGTCTTCTCTCTCCTGGTTTCTACGTTGTTAGTTTTCCCACAAAGTGTGACTCATCACATTTGTCTATACTGTGTTTTATTGAGATGTATTGTTGGAAGTGCACAGGTCAGGGGTTCTGCGTAGCCCAGCAGGATCTTCCCTCCTCCTGTCCTGCAGAACCGGTGGGGGCCCTCTTCTCTTTTATATTCTCGAAGTAGCTGTGCTTGTAAATGTGTGCGCATACGCAGGTGATGCTGCTGATGCCGGCGATGATGATCAGGGTGATGAATAGGCACTCCAAGGACGAGGCAGCTATGTGATGATGTCATCCTGGCTCAGAGGAAGGGAGCTGGAGGGCAACACGACCTCAGCCCTGTGAGACAGGAGAGGGAAGCAGGGGGGAGAGAAACAGGGGAACATGAAGATGAAAAGGAGTCAAAAAGAGGGACATGTTGTTTTTGAATTCATTTATTAATAATAATGTATTTATACAGCAATTTTTAAAACACAGTAACAGTGTGCTTTACATGGATTAAAAGCAAGCTGTTCAGGCGGCAACTGAACATGAGGTCAAACAATCCCCGCCCCGAAAAAAAGACTATACAACGTTACAATAATAGCAACAGGAAAACATTTAGAGAATAAAGTAAAATGAAATAAAACAAGGATGTAGATTGAAATTTACTAGTGGCATTATTAATGAAAGGCTTTAAGGGGGAAAATAAATCGATTATTTAAAAGATGTCACTGATTCTGCTAGCCTCAGATTCCCCGGCACCACATTAATCTAAAGCCCTCCGCACCATCAAAGAAAAAACCAAACACATTTACAGCAATTTAATCTAATTGTACTGAAGACGACAATAAGAGGATATTTGTATTTCTTCGTATCTGATCCGAATCAATTCTATTCAGGAATCATTCTGGAGAATCTTAACATCATTAGCACAGCTACATCTTATTCTTTCACTTCCTGCAGGGATGTAATCAGAGAATTATAATTATACCAATTGTAATTAGACCAAGGTCACTTTCAATCAACTGTTCCAATGCTGCGCTGCGTCTCAGATCCAATCAGAGCTACTACATATCTGCCGCTCAATTAAAACAAAATAAGACGAGAACCGCGGTGGCCGTCGTAGGACGCCTTGCTTCGTTTAATGCTGGTGTCCCTCATTCACTCTCCTGACTTTGAGACGGATGGAGATTTTAAATCAGACTTTGATGGTAATTATTTTCAGTTACGTGATGTAGGCGCTTATTCACATACGTAATCTTTGGGTTGCTTTCCTTTGATAATTGATAGGACTGTGACAAGGCTTTTAACTTGATTTGAACGATCAACCCAGTTTGAACTTCTTTACTGTAAACACAATAGGCTTTGAGGAAATCTGACTTAAAGAAATTGTGTTTTTCTGCACCGTAATTCTTTCCCCGCTCCCTCTGTTTACATGAGCATGAAGTTGTACATGCATTTGTGTGCTGTTCATCAGAAGATCACATCACAGGATTAGAGTGTTCGAGGATGGTCTTCTAGGACATTCATCCTGTAATCTAAAGTTAAAAGGGAAAGAAAGAAACGTCTGTTGAACAAAGTGAAGTGCGATGGTGAAGAGAAGAGCAATGTTATTGATTTCCATCCTCAGACAAGGCTTTTCATGCATCAGAAAGGCCGTTTACAGTTCTGTTAAGTGCTTTGTAAATTGTGTTCTTGATACTAAATGAGCGGTTTCCATTTGCAAGGGGCCATGAAGTCATAAAAACAAGTTATTTTTAAACTCTTATGCTTGGCCCGGAAATTGCCTTATTAGAAACAAAAGTCAGCTGCTATTGCTTTCCTTTCTTTGAAGAATAAGACATCAATCCATGCAGGTCATCTCATGCTATTCCAGATGGTGATGCAGGATTTAAAGTTGACGGGAGAGAGTTGTCTTCACTAACATTGATGTGTTCTTTTATATAGCTATATTGCAATGTGTCATGATAGTTAATAATGGAGGGAAATATGATAGTAATCTTTGGTTCTTAACTGACTAGTTTCTCTCATAGCGCCAAACTTTTGTCCCTACTAATTACTTTGATAGTTAATAAAAAATGTGGGCAAGAAAGAATCAAGCCAGCATGAAATGACTTGATATTATTCATATTGAGCATATTAGCAGCATTTCTTCTGTTACATTATGACATTTAGACCTTTTTAAATATTTGCTGTACTGTTCCATTTAATTGAAATACAAACTTCTCTATATGGATTGTGCATTGGTGCATGAGTGTGTATTTGGTGTGGAGTTTGGAGAATAATTATACAGTTACTGCTTTCCCTCAGTGGATTTTTCTTGCTATGCGAAAGGAGACAGAATTTAGGTTAGGTAAGCAGACTGGCAGATGAGTTAGAAAATAGCGGGAGTTTAGATGAACTAATGGAAAAACGGAGAGTTATCTCACTCCTGATTTCAGGAGATTATCAGTGTCCCACACTTGTACTGGTTGTGCTGTGCTGCCTGCAGATAAGGATGAGCTTATTAACTGAAGAAAGTCCGTTAAAAAGGAGTCCTCCCAGATGAATCGTAGGTTTTTGTATGCAAATTGTTTATTGTGATTTATTTACAGTTATGAATTAAAACAATTTTTGTTGTAAACTGAACTTGGCAGGTTGCTCTGAAGGGTCTTTTGTAATGGCTAAACAGTTACCATTATGGCACTGTTTGGGCTTTTAGCTTTAGTATTCCATTTTCTAGAAAAAACTACAAAGAAGCTGAGTAGCTGTCTTGATGATACAAATAGTTGTGGATTCATTTTCTGTAGATTGACCACTGGATTGGTATACACATCATTTTAACCTGTGATGCCTTACATTTTGTTTATTACATACTAGTATGTATTATAGCAGTGTGGGCATACTGTGAGTTGTAAGCATTTTCTGCAAGAACAAAGGAAGAAAGAAAAGTTGTTTAGTATACACATTATAATTAATTATCTGAGTGTCTATTTGCACCCGGGTGTAAATAGCCAACCCAGTCTCACGGCATTTCGTGTTATAGTCACAACATTTAATCTATTGATTCGTGTTCACCAACACGATTTTCCCCTTTTTTTCGTGTCACACAGAACGATTTTAAAAGCAATGTATTTCTATTGGTAGTATCGTGCCTGCAGCAAGTCTTTTTGTCCGGTCGGGTCTCGATTATTGGTTTTATTTTAAATCGTATAATGTCGGACTTTTTTTGCCATCTGTGAGGAAAATAAATGGGGCCCAGAGCCTCAGAATACTGAAATCAGCATTTTTTAAATCCTTTTTTCCTTCTAATTTGTTATTCTTTTCTAAATAACACACTGCTATTTACTCAACAATAACACACAATTATCCTTATTTTTATTTATTTGTTTAATTCTATAATCTCTGGCTTTTTTGCCGTTCCTCAGGAACTGAATTTCAAAAATAAAGTCACCGGAACATGTAAGAACCATAGGTAAGAACATGTTTTTATGAACCCCACAGCTTCCGGTCTTCCAAGAAACGACCGGACAAAAAGACGTGGTGCAGACACGAAACATACTACCCAGCGCTGATACTACCAATAGAAATACATTGCTTTTAAAATCGTTCTGTGTGACACGAAAAAAAAGGGGGAAATCGTGTAGGTGAAATCGAATCAACAGATTAAATGTCATGACTATAACACGAAATGCGGTGAGACTGGGTTGAAATAGCATTGTTAGCTACGGACACCCGGGTGTAAATAGCATTGTTAGCTACGGACACCCGGTGTAAATAGCATTGTTAGCTACGGACACCCGGTGTAAATAGCATCTGCCTTATATTATACAGTATATATATTTATGTCTTGTTCTTTCAAGAACAAAGGAAGAAAGAACAGTTGTTTAGTATACATTATATTATAAACAATTAATTATCGGAGTGTCTATTTGCACCCGGGTGTAAATAGCATTGTTAGCTACGGACACCCGGGTGTAAATAGCATCTGCCTTATAATTATACAGTATATATTTCTGTCTTATGCCTTTAATGCTCTCATGACCCCTCAGCTTTATCTCTAGAGATTAGGGATGTGCATCTCCATCACTGAGGCCGATGCGATGCGCATCTCGATACGTTGCCACGATACGATACATTAACGATACCTTTGAAACACCAGGCGATGCGATACGATACGATTCACCCCTGTTGCGATACAGTTCGATACGATTTGAGTCAACATTATGCGATTCGGGGCGATACGATGCGATTCAACACGATGCAAAAATAATGATACTTCAATATGGTACGACAGAGGATTTTTGTTTTATTCCTTATATGCAGCAAATCATACATTAACAAAAAAGTGCTTTACATATTTGGTACTGCACATCCCATCATGCCGTTTATTTTTTTACCTTTAAAAGCTCTCCAGAGTACAATTGTATAACACCTCAAAGTTAAACAATGTAAGGATGCATTGCTCATGATTAACAATGTGCAAATAACAGCTACCATAGAGCAATGCACATACAGCTGCCAGCCTTATGTGCTTAACACTCAGAGGCTAACTCACCAGTGAGCAGAAAGCAGTGGTTTCTATCTGAAAAATAAAGAAAACAAATAACCTTTCACAAACAGGTATTTCATATTTCATAACTGCTTACAGTAAGGAAGACATTTAAATTATTATTGGCCGTCACAGGCTGCTGTAAGCTAAACACCTCTCTCTGACAGAACACCTCACTGAGTGATTTAACTCATATGTTTCACTTTCAGGTTTCTCTTTTCAGCCGCAGACCCCACGTCGCCTTTTTATGTGCGTCGCTAAGTTCCTCGTACTACTTGTGTACTTTAAAGCGGCTCGGCATCGTTAACAATTTGCGAGTGATTTTTCAAGTTGTCCGTCTGTAGTAATAGTGCCGCGCACATATACCATCAGGACGTTACTGATGGGGTGCGGCTGCGGAGTGATACTGTGTGTATGCAAGTCCGCATCTAGTACGGATCTATGTATCATGGCTGTAGACCTGTTAAGTAATAAAGATACCTCTTACAAAGGTCTACGGATACCTTATTACTCTCCATGACCTGCGGTCAACTATATAGCATAAATGACTATCACACCGTCTTTCTTGAACAATCCGAAGTGTTGCCAAACGTTTGATTTGTAGGTATTTTTTGGTGCGCTGTGTTTCTCTTTCTCCTCAACTTCCGTGTGTGTTGATAACTGAGACTCTCGTTCTCCGTAGTGGCGAAGCAAATATCAAAGATCGTCTCTGCTGAGCATTGACAAGATGAGGGGATTTTATATGAATGAATCGGTTTTTTACCGATGCAAAGACGCTACGCAATCGATGCATCGCGAGTTCAGCCCGGTTCAACCCAAACTGTAGCCGATGTGCACTCTTTCAACCGGTGCACTCGCATCTTGAACGTTTATGCCGGTGCACCGATGCGAATCGGTGAATCTTAACATCTCTACTAGAGATACTCTGTTTTTGTTACTTGGAAAACTTGTAAAAACGAGTGTCATTGCACCCCACTGACTGCAGATAGGCAGCAGAGTTACAGGCGAGTATTCAAAGCGAGGAGAGCCTGGTATCATTGTGCGGCATCGCTGTGGGAGATAGCAGGCGCTCGGCAGTTAGAGGGGAAGAAGAGATCAAGAGGCAGCGCCAGCAGCAACCCCCTTTGATAAAAATGCTCTGTCTCATGCTGCTAGGTCTAACATTCACACTCTCTCACTCATGCATGGAAATGTATTCACTCTGCTCAATTTAACAGCAGCAGCAGCATGCATATTCTGTCTTGATTGTACAGCTCAAGGGTAGCCACACTTGTAAACATGCATTACAACACAGGACTGTTTTAATCATCTCCATCATGGTGCAGAAACACAAGGGCATGCAAACTGTACAGTCTGTGTGGCTGAAGGACGGAGAGGTGCAGTGGCCCTGGGGCTTAGCTGAAAACACCTCCTGTCTGCGATGAGAAACATGCACTGTACAGTATGAATGTGAGCTGTCACACTAAACAGAAGGACACTCATACACACTGTCTTCACATTTATTTAGCTTTCTGTCATTTTAGTGGTACAAGCAATGTTTCTACAAAAAAAGGGTCTTTCCCCGACACACTTTGTAAGTACGAATGTTTTGCCATTTATAGCACAATGTTTTCCAGAAAGTTGCAATGGAAAAAGTTGAATATGAAGTCAACACTTTCTGACTTTATAGCCCACTTTTTGCCAGAAAAATATATATTTTTTATTATTTGTTTGCCGGGAAATACAGTGAGAACATTCTTGCGCAGGTCAAAAATGTCCACTTTGGACAAGATTATATTATCGTTAATATTGTCCAGGGTTCTGTCTTGTCTCTTCACTCTGTCACAGAAATTAAAATATTGAAAGAATGGTTACAAATGTTTCAAATCACGGCTCCTTCCTAAACACGGGAATATAATCTCATTCAGAGCTTCTCTGGTAATAATTCCACCTACATTTCAACTTTGAAAAACTTTTCCAGCCTTCCATCGAAGCGGAAACACCCAGAACTTGTTTCTCCGAGCCTTTATTGCATAGTGTTGCAATTACAACCAGCTGCTTCAAACCTTTTGAAGATAATATGACCTCTTACTGGAACAAATTATAATCTGATTATTAGTTAGTTCCTTAAACAATCAGTTATTTCCCAGTGTGTTGTTATCCTTATGAGATTAGTGTCATTTATCATGAAATAATTGATTACAAAAAGAGCTGCAAACTGCATCATAAATCCAGTCATTCCCGACAGCAATAATTTAAAATAGCCAAACATCGTAAATTCGTGTTGAGGTCTGACGTTTCATTATCCGGATATGGATTAGCATAAAAAGCAAACCTGAGAGGAACGGCTGGATTCAACGGGGTGAAATGCAAACTTATATTTTGCACAGTTGGCTCCGAACATTGTGGGTAAAAAAGCAACCAGTGGAGAACCAATGGGGGTTGGGGAGACCCCCAGTCTGTTTCCAGGGAAACAGAGACCTTTCTCCTCTCTCTCTCTCTCTCTCTCTCTCTCTCTCTCGCTCTCTCTCTCTCTCACATGCTCCCATGTTCCTTGTCGGCTGTGTTGAGGAGGAGGGAGATGTGGAGGTGACTCACTGTAACATCATTGCCATGGCAATAAAGAGTGAGACTAGTGTAGAGGGAGTGAGGGGAGGGAAAGATCGGGAATGGTTGTCGCACTCTTCAACAGTTTTAGAAAATAAAAAACTAGGGACAATGTACATTTTAAATACTTACTGCATTAAATTGCATATGCTTTACTTTTTTTTAGGACAACCTTGCTCTGTCCTCCCATTCCCCCCCTGTTCGTCCCCCTCACTCTTCACTGCTTCATCCTCTCTCTTTCCCATCAGAGGGTTTTCTCTCATGTATCCTCTCTTTCTGTCTCTGTCCTCTATCCTTCTGCATTACTCTTTATGTCTCTTATCGTCTTCCTTCCTCTTTCACTTGCCTGTTGCTCGCAGCCCTCTGGTCTCAGAGGAGCGTGTTTTCCACCGCTATGTCACGCTGAGTCATGTCATATGCATGTTTGGACACGAGCAAGGTGGCGTGTTTATGTGATGTTGACATATGCAAGCCAGCAGGCAGGGGCAAAGTCGAGGGCATGATGCAGAGTGAGAGGAGAGGAGAGGTTAACTCGGGCTGACGGAAGTATAGCATCTAGTTTGACTGCAGTTCATATTATTGATCATGAAATGAAGAGGCTTAGTCAGTTGCATATGTTGTGTGTTTGTGTGATATGGTGAAATAGCTTTCATTCTTGCAGCTTCAAGAATATTTTTATGAAGTTCAAATTGGAGTAAAAGCAGATGTGTGAAATATTTAAGAGACAGGGATGAGATGTTTTTGTTTTAAATCAAGCAGGTAAGCACTTTTTGAACATTGGACATTGTTTAGTTAAACATCCAGTCTTTCCTATCCCGACCAGGAGAGGCGGAACAAAAATGCTGCAAAGTTTAGACAGCAGCAGCCGTAAAGGTTGTGTGTGTTAAAGGGATAATACTGAGTAATCCAGAGATTGATCTGTAGAAGAAGCAGCGGGACTACGGAGGGAGAGCAGGATGGCAGAACTAGATTGCTGACACAATGAGACCAGCATGTTATCTATTTGACCCCAACTAACCCCAGTGTTTGTTTTTTTGCTGTAGACACTCATATCCTTATCTTGTGCTGTCTCTTATGTCTGCCCATCTAGCACTATTAGACTTCTCAATAGTTCTTCCTCTGACTGATCAGCCATTTTTTCAACGGTTCTGCCAATTTTCTGATTCAAATACAATCGTCAATCTCCACAATTGCACTCTGACATATTTTTCATATAATTGGAACAATTCAGTGTTAAGGACCACAGAATCTGTGGACTCAAGTTGAATCAACATTCTGTCTTTGCGTCGATCTCCCATTGTAGGAAAGTCGGAGACATCGTCTCTCGCCGTGTTGTTTAAATCTTCCTCTGTGTCTCCTCCCCTCTGTGTTCACTACATCTCTCTTATCTCCCCCAATGTCGTTAAACCTACTGAGATAGTGGTGGGAGAAGTGTGGCTACCAAACACCAGAGAGACTATCATTTTCAGCTCTGTATATTTATCTGACAGTGCATCGGCCCACAGCTCCACCTCACATGTTACACAGCTCCTCACCGCCTCAGAGGTGTTCAAAAGGGTCAATAGTGACAATAGGGATTCACAGACTGTACATCAATCCCCCTTCCTGTGAGACCAAGCAAATGAGTGATGAGCTGCCGTTTTACCTTGTATTATTACATGTAATGTGCTGGTGGGAGTTCTGTTGTCTGGGACAATGTGCTGCGGATAAAGACTGAACAGATGGAGAAGTTCAACACTAGGAGTCAAGGCAGGTTTAACCTCTTCATCTAGGATGTCCTATGCTTTTCTCTGTATAGGTTCTTAATACACTACACTACAGCAATGTGTGAGAGATTGTCCCACAAACTTCTCTTGCTCCATCTTAACTGTTTTTGGTGACTTCAACTGCTTACCAAAAATCAGCAACTTAAGAATTAGATTTGTTCTTATTGTCAACAAACTTAAAGAAAATACCTAAACAAAGTGTCTGTTTCCAAGGTGTGAGTTAATCTATCAGTACTTGTTTTGACTTTCAAAGGCTAACTGGTTGCTACTCCAATCTTTAAAGGCACAATGTGTGGGATTTTCCTGAAAAACAATGTATAGATTCTGTTGGGTCTGGGACATTTTCTGGCCCTTAACCTCCAAATAAAACGGACAGAGCTAAATTCCAAAACAAGAGTGAATTTGAAGTCGGTCTCATCCCTCTGGTGACTCAAAAGAAACTACAATGTCCTTGTTCTAAAAAGACCTGAAAAAAAAGAAAGAAACAAGACCCATGCTGTATGAAATTGGCATAGAATCCAACAGACAAACACATGTGGACATACTCACAGAATATATTTATTTTTCTTGGCAGCTTGCACACAGCAAGATATTGTTTCTAAACAGCAGAGATCTGGGATCAAGTGCACAAAGAGAACACGTTGTCCTCTCACTGCTGTGTTTTACTGGTGTGGCATATGGCGTGTTTGGGTTAGGGGAGAAGAAAGAAATGTCTTTGAAATGCCAGAGGGGGATTTTAAGCCTATCTGCCTTGAAATTAAAAAGTGAGTTTGGCTCAGGATTGGACAATGGAGCGTGTTGATCTGCCTCTGGTCACTACGGGAGACTTTGAACAATACATGGATAAAAGAAGAGACACATTTCTTCTTTTATCTGTCTCTCTTACTTCTGTTCTGCCTTTTTTCGTTACAACCATGAGTTATAGTCTATAGACGCACTCTAGTTATGGATTTGACAGTGACTGACAGGCTACAAGTTATTTTCTGAGCGTACACACTAATGCGGAAACTAATCTTCTTATTCTCTTTCCGCTCTCTTAAATGTGAGCATACGAATGCCTTTTTGCTTGGTACTGTGTGTGTGTGTGTGTGTGTGTGTGTGTGTGTGTGTGTGTGTGTGTGTGTGTGTGTGTGTGTGTATGTGTGTGTGTGTGTGTGTGTGTGTGTGTGTGTGTGTGTGTGTGTGTGTGTGTGTGTGTGTGTGTGCGTGCGTGCGTGCGTGCGTGCGTGCGTGCGTGCGTGCGTGCGTGCGTGCGTGCGTGCGTGCGTGCGTGCGTGTGTATTTGTTTGTGTGTTCGTGTGCGTGCATCTCTTTTTTCCACCCCCCACCTCCCCTGTTCAGGAAGTGGACTAATGGCATTTGAGAGGATGGAGGGAGTGGGAAAGAGGGAGGAGGGTTGGAGTTCCTTCCTGTGTGGTGTGTCATTTGTAGATCCTGTTGTACTGCGTGTGGCCTTGAGACACAGTGGTAACCCTTTAACACGCCACTATTGTGGGGATTATTGGACATTTCACAGAGCAAAACAGTTATTTGATACATTTTGAAAATCATCAATTATCTACAAAGTAAGTAAGAAGGTAAACATTTGTCCCCACTCTCTGTAAAGTAGTTAACAGGATAAGGCTTGTGTTAACCTATTCTGCAATTGTATTTAAATAACGAATACCAGTAATCTGTCTCCCAATTTTTAGATTGACTTGTCTGCCTGTGGTTCTTAACTCCAAGCCCACTCATCCCTACTTAACATATATCATACATCTTGAAATATTGTTCACAATTGTATAGTTTTCTTTTTAAAAGATGCTAAGACATTTCTTTATAACAGGGGTAGCAAATCCAAAATGTATAAAATACACAAAACAAAAAAGGAAATGTAATTAAAAGAACCTACCCTATGCATAAACGAAACCTCAATCATAGCGAACCCTATCTACTTACTACAACTCTATATCTATCTAACACCCCTCCTCCCCCCTCCCCCACAATTAATATCGACCAATCACGTTGTGGCTTGATTTGCGGGACCAGCGTTGCAGTCGGGAAGAAAAGTAATGTGGCACCTCCCCGCTGATTTTCCTTCTGGCAGAATCTACACATCAGCCCCATTGAACAGCCTATCATGCCAGCCGATACCACACATGAGGGGCAGAGTTTTACTGTGTGTGTGTTGCAACTTGCATATATATTTAATGCACTTGACGCACACATACACATGGCGTAATTTCCTTAAAAAAAACAGTTTAAAAGGGGAGTGATTAGTCAAATATGCATAAATGAAAAGATAGAATGCTAACTAAGTAACATAAGATAAGAATAAACAAGTTGAAATGATTTGTTATTGGTTCTGATCATATCCTAAAGATGTTTGGATTATTGAAAAGTATACAACTCCCTTTCATATGAGTGTTGAGAGCTGTATCCATCAATTCATTTTGTGCTCCAGATTGATGCATTTCACTTCAACATTTAAAAAAAAATTCCCCTGGAGGATGTGAGGTCCCCCCCCAAAATAAAGCAGGTTAAAATAATTAAATTGCATACATGTTATTTTAGTAAACAGTGAAAACGGGTCCCACAGACCCAAACAGCACACAAAGGTTAAAGGTAAGCATATAATAATGTTAAAATGTGCTAAATATATATAGTGCAAAAAACAAAAAAAAGAGGAGTAAAAGTAGCCCCCGACTTGTTTTATTTTTTTAAAGTAGCCCTCGTCCTAAAAAAGGTTGGTGACCCCTGCTTTATAACAATATGCACATCACACAAAGTATGGAAATACTAATTTTTCATCTATATCTATCTATACAAATATACCTTTGGTTGTGAGTATTTACTGCAGCAGCTAGGGAAGGGTTTGTAGGATTTGTTGAAAAGAGAAATATAGAACATAACCAGACCTATCTTTGAGGTCTACTTTCATTTGTTGCATGAGAACACTTTTGTGTAGGGTGGTATATATTTATTTTGTAAAACTACAGAGCTAATTATAAAAAATAAAAAAAGTATTCCTGTGAGAGACAGAGGTGGTAAAAAAGACAACGGGCGATGCAGGTTGAGACAGTGTCAGCGAGGGAGAGATAAACAGACAGACGGAGAGAAAAGGGGAAGATAGACACAGACAGCCTTTTGAGATTCCACTCACGCATCTCTGAGTGTCTCTCGGTCTCTGAAGAATTGAATGAAAATGACTCCCCACCTTCTCACACACACACACACACACACACACACACACACACACACACACACACACACACACACACACACACACAAGCGCATTACGAGCAGACATTAGCCACGAACACAATCAGTAAACATATAGGGATGAAAGAGTCTGCAAGTTATCTCATTAAGTATTATTACTGAGCCCTTTAGTGTGATGCGATTAAGAAACTCTGATTAGGTTGTAAAGTAGCGAAGTGCAGTGTAAATGTACTACCTCTCAATGTCTTCCTTCAACTGTTTTTGTATTTGAACTTTACAAAATGTGTTTTCAATCTACAACATATGGTACATGGTTTTTTGTATCCATTATGAGCCAATAGCAAGTGCATGTGAATGTCTTCTTTCTTTGTACGCATATTCAATATCTTGGTAATCCTTTACCACCTAAAAAAAATGTTGGAAAGAAATTCCTTCAAACAAACCCATGAACACTGGAGATATAAAAACACTTGACCATGGTTTAGACCGTGGACATCAGTCTCTGTTGACACATCAAATGATTCCCCTCATTTGTGGATACCTCGTGTTTGTGGATGGCAGTGTACTTTGGGGATGTTACAGTGCTAAGGACTGAATCTGTTGTTGTGTGTGTCTGGTGTACTGTAGAGTTCTCCTGCAGGGGGGTGGTTTGAATAATTTATGCAACAGATGAGTTTGCCAGGAGATGCAGGTGTTCAGCTGAGGACATGCAGGGCCGATGCAAAGTCTCAGGTTTCATCACAAACCCCTTTTGGGTACAACGCCATCGACTACGGATGTAGGGATCATTGTACACAACAAACCACAAAGAGCAAATCATTGAACGGTTTGATCACTCTTGAAACCAAATGATAGAAACAGTGAAGAAAACAGAGAATAAAGGGAGAAGGAACTACAATGTAAAACAGAAAAGCAGATAATTAAGCTGGTATAAAGAGAGCATTCAGATATTTCATATTAGATTGAATATTTCAACCTGCTTTAAACAAAACATTTTATTAAAAGTAGTTCATAGAAATTACGTGAGTTTCTGAAATCATTTGGGTCTTACAATTGGTTCTCGATTTTAATCTGCAACCATCCATAGGCTATAGGTCAAGTGCAATAAATAAATGATCAGCAACACTGTTTATGCTTTAAGAAAGGTATACATTCTCACCACACGATTCATTGTTGTAAACAATAATGTGTACTATCAAACAATGTGTTAATGTGTAAAACCACCAGCTGAACAGCTCATTGCCCCTCTCACTCGGCCTCGTCACAGAAGTGTTAAAGCTGATCTGAGAGGAGTATAAATGATGGACTCACTAACAGTGGGAAACAGTGTGTGTGCGGTTGATGTTTGCGAAGGTTAAGTGCTGGAATATGTTGATCTTTGCTGTGAATCAGTATTTAAAAATAACTGGCTAACAGGAATTCATTGTGTCTAATCCAGAGTCATTTAGACTAGTATAATAACAGACATTTAAAGGTGGAGTAGGTAAGTTTGAGAAACCAGCTCGAGATACACTTTTTGTTATATTCCATGGAATGCTCTTAACATCCCGATAGCAATGAATATCTGAAGTGCTTTGACAAAAAATACATAAAAACATTTCATCTGTGGAAGCCGCGGCGCTGTAAAAAGCACGACCAATCATCTGAGCCGGCCCGGCTAAAGTAACTGGATGGCCTACCTGCCTGCCAGCCTTCCATCTGTGCACAAACTTATCTCGTACCCTCATTGGTCATGTGCGCGTTCGTGTGTGTTGGAGGAGGGGCTCTGTAAGGAAGTGGCAGATTTTTTCCGGCTGTGTATTTTCAAAGTCTAGCGCACTCGAGCTGGTTTCTCCAAAATTACCTAGCCCACCTTTAACATTAACTTTCCGGTCACTATGTTAAAGCTAAATCAAGATAATTGCACCAATCTGCAAACAAAATTATGAACAGCCATGAGAGGAGTCGTTTTTGAATAGGGGAGGTACAGTTAAGGTCTAAGCATATCAGCATGTTTAATCCAACTGTTATCAACAGTTACACAAAATCGTTACCATTAGGACAAACATTAAATGTTGCTTAAATCTTTCTCTTTTACTATCTATAAGTCAGCAGATAAAGGTAGTTAGTGAAACCAAGAGGCATGAGCATGTATTGAAATAAGCACCAGTTTTCCAGTCTTTAAAGATACCAGGTGTGTATGAGTCTGCACATCCTTAAGCTCTATTGACTGCTTGCCACTTTGAATGAATATTGTAATCTTGTCAGTCAGTCCAATTGAACTGAGTTTAGGGAGCATTATCTCAGTGCTTGGGTATATAGTAACACCCCTCTCCGACCCACTGGGAGTGCACTCTTGATTGAGTAACTCACATGTATTATTGTAGGAATTGAAGGTCTGGTTGGACCGATTTTATTTATAAACGACTGTTTGTGATGAGGTTCAGGATTGTGCTAATCACTGGAAAATGACCTCACAAACCATACATAAAGGAAATGCACAGTGCCAGTGTGAGACACTTTTTTTCTACTTTGAAGCCAGATTTTGTTATGTTTCAGACACATTCAGGCCAGCTTGTTTCCTCCGGTTTCTCATCCCTGTGCTTAGTTAAGCCAACCAACTGCTGGCGGTAGCTTCAAAATAATCAAACCAACATAAAATTGGGTAATTTTATCTCACTTTTGCCAAGAAAGCAAATAACTATTTTTCACAAAATGTTTAGAACTACAAAAGCTGCCCAAATGTTAACCAAGCATCAGTGTGCAAACCATGTGATTTGCCCAACCATGGTATCTTGAGAAGCAACTTGGAAAGAAACGTCCACAGGCTTTTGAATCAATGTGATTCACCTCAGATGTTTCTAATCTCATTTGGATCTAGTTTGTCATAATCAAAAGAGGCCGTCAGCACCAGAGGAGTTGGTGTTGTTCCCAGCGTTGTTTGTGTTTTTCGAAGGATGAGGGTGGTGCTGGTTTTGGGGCAGATATATCCTGATGTTTTTTTTTCCTGTTTTTTTCTTGTTGCTGTATTTGGAAAATGCTGCTTTGTCAGCAGGTCAGGTAGATGTTTTTCCCTCCCCCAGTTTTCCTTTTCCCACACAAACAAACATTAAGTGCACTCCCATAGACACACGCACACACACGCACAAACACACACACACACACACACACACACACACACACACACACACATACACACACACACACACACACACACACACACACACACACACACACACACACACACACACATATATGCACACTCGTAATCTCTGCTTTGTCCTCCTTTCTCCTCTTTCGCTCCCTCTCTCTCTCCCCCTTCTCTGTGAGGGAAGGCAAACTCAGCAGACCTCCAGGCTGCCAGGGAGCAAAGGCATTCTGGGTAATCCAGGTTGCAGAAAGGAGCAGGGAGAGAGGGAAAACACTCTCAAATTCACTGGTTTCATTGCTTTAACACCGAGATACAATATCCATCCTTACATTCAGCTGCTGAGTCAAGTACGAGCTCCGTTTGCAGCAGAATATGGAATCAAAGAGCTGCACCCTTTGCCCTGTTGCCGAACATGAACGTTTGGGAACATGAACGACAATGAGGGAGGCCGGGGGGGGGTAGCGAAGAGGAGGATACAGGAGTGTCGTCAGCCGGCTTTTATCTCAGCTCTGATTAAACCTCGTTCCTGTCTGACCTAAAAAGTCAGCTGGCGGAAACTTCAGAGACTGTGGGTGAATTTCACTGAAGCTCCTTACACCAAGCCAATGCCTTTAGAGAGAGAGAGAGAGAGAGAGAGAGCAAAGTGACAGGGGAGATCAGACAAAATAGGACAAAGAGTGGGCAGATACTTTAAAAAGAAATGTGTGCAGAGTCAGACATGCTGTCAGTATGTGCTCACTGTTCACACATTATCCTTTATGTGGATGTATACTCTCATCAATTTACTGGTTATTTGGTCTGTAAATATCATGAGGAAGAGGCCGGAGCTGGGTGGTAACTTTGTGTTAGTTAGTTAGTTAGTTAGTAGTACAATGCCTCAGGAAGTAGGCAGAGGCTGCGATGTGCCAGAACCACCCGTCTGGGAAAGCACAACAAAAAAAACAAGGTTTAAAAATAAACGTGACGGGCATGGCAGGGTATCTGCAGAAACCGGAAATATCCCACTGAGGAACAGACAGCAAGTGAGACATGTGGGAAGATACTTGTATTGTTTCCTTAGTGGCATGTTTGGAAGAGGTACTGTACTGTACGGACTGAAAATATACTTTAAGTGTCAGAATTCAAAGTGTAGTCCTCATAATGCAAACACAATGCCCCTTACTCATATGTAAAGTTATTGGATCATTTATATTGCATTGATACTGGTGGTGAGTTAGAGCCTTTGCAGTTTTAACTTTTTCATATTATATTAGGTAGAACTTTTTTTTAACAATGCCTCATATTTGATAAACTCATCACATATAACCTTACTCTGCAAAGAAACTAGAGTGTATATTAAATAGCTGAGTTAAATGTGCAATATTATTGAAAAGTGCAGAGGAAGTAGGAATATACTAAAGTATGTAAAGGAACCGCTCGTAATCTTGTTATCAAACTTCCCCCGGGGATTCAGATTGTGATATATAGAATGTGCTCACTGTAAATACTACATGTAACTTAATGTTGTTACTTTCAGCCACTGCTTCGAGCTGAGACTTATTTCTCTTTCTTTGTGTGTGTTTCGTCTCTCAGAGTGCTGCAGCGGCTCCCAGCCCGGTCCTCGGGAGCCTTCCCCCAGGAGAGGGCATGCCAGTGGGACCAGTCCCTCCAGGGTTCTTTCAGGTAAATGGTGCACACACACGCACACACACACACACACACACACACACACACACACACACACACACACACACACACACACACACACACACACACCAACAAAAAAACTGAAAGTGGGGAGAAAAAGATTTGGGTGTTTACGCCACTTACAGGTTCCATAGGGACTTGGCTTGGCAACTGGAAGGTCACCAGTTCAAGTCCCGGAAAGACCAAGTGCTACTGAGGTGTCCCGTTCCCTACACTGTTCCCCGGGCGCCACACATAATGGCAGCCCACTGATCCTAACACTAGGATGGGATTTCGTTACATATACCTGTACTACGTAATGACAACAAGTTGAATCTTAAATAGGTAAAATACATACAGTAATACTTTTATTTCCATATGTGAGTATTTCGTTCATGATGTTGTTCCTCAAAGATCTCACTCACTTAACTGTATGTGTTATTGTACAATATTGTACTCTGTGAATAATCATCATTCATCTGTGTGTGGGAGCACCAGTGTGTGTTTTCTAAAAAGCGGAGAGAAAAGAGTCTGACAGGAGAAATAAATGTCTCGCTAACAAAAAAGTCACACATGCAGCTTGGCCCCAGATCCTCTCTGTTCTCCATCAGAAGGGCTCTGCCAGTCGCACATTGATTAACCGACATGATCAGTCAAACTCAGACGCTCGCATCTGACACGCAGATCAATATCCTTCATAGGCATTTCTCGACTCCGCTTTCAAAAAAACTCCAAACATCCTTTCCACTCTCCTTCTGAAGATCAATTCATCTTTGGAGACAAGGCCTTGTCGAGACCTATCGGTTACTGAAACTCAACATTTACCAGATTCCCCGGTCGTCTGTCAGGCTCCATAAACTGATTTGCATTTCAACACGATGTAGAATATCATCTAAAGCAAGCTGAATTTCACTAACAAAAATACATGAGGATCTCAAACAAAGCATACTCAATATTATATCCACATTTTTTTACTTCAACTTCATTCATTTATGCATTCATTAGGAACTTTCTCTGTAAATTGCTTTTATTTCTTCATGCAAGTATGAAAACAAATGGTAAGCTACTATAGTACTTTAATAGACTTAAAGCAGTGTAGTTGTGTATCTGGGAGATGAGAAGAGGTGTAATGAGGAATAAAGACCCTGATGAAAACAAGTGGACCATTGCTCTCTAGTGGCAGGTTGTTGCGTTGCTTCTCTTACTCTGCAGGCCTTTCTGACCACAGTGGCATCAGCTCAGCCAACATAGCAGAAGCATTGCTACTGTCTGTGGTGAGGACAAACGAAAACCCACTCCCAGCTGCAAAAGAGATTCTCACACCCGCTGCCAAACACTTTACACATACGCTGACATCATTATTAACCGACCGCCGCTTTTATTATCCCATTCTTTTTCCATAAATACAATCCAATGAAAGTGTGGTTGGCTTCCTGAACTGACTGTCATGGAACTGTTGTTAAAGGAAAAGTGCTGTGGTCGTTTTTCTGTTTTGAACAATGACTCTTCATAGTGGTGCTTCATACTGTTTATACACAGCTTTTGTTTGTGTGAATGGTTTTTTTTAGAAATAAGCTATGATTCATTTTCTTGAAAATAAGGGCCTTTTATTTTGTCATATTTGGTTGCATCTCTTAATTTTGTTATTTCAATAAAGGTTTATTGATATAGATGTATTACCATTATATTCTCCTGTCTTAAGTATGTAGCGTTAGACATACAGACTCATGAAGACTCAGCAGAGTGTGTATTTTTTTGGTTGTGAGATAAATAACCCAGAGTAACTGAACATGCATTTATTCTGTCATTTCTTCCAGCCGTTTATGTCACCTCGATATCCCGGAGGACCCAGACCAACTCTCAGATTACCCAACCAGGTAAGAGCCACACTGACCCCTGCAGGCAGCAGACGGTACTGCGAATAGTGGAAATGGAAAGTGTTTGTGTGACTGTCACTATAATGCTGGTGACGCCTCCTCCTCCCTCTGTAGGGACTGGGAGTCCCAGGCAGCCAGTCCATGTTACCGAGTGGAATGGACCCCACAAGACTGCAAGGTATGCAAACACAACCTGTATAATAAATATATTGCTGAGTCACTCATAACCCATTTACTCAAAGGACATCATTATTTTATCTTTTTCTTTTAAACCAAAAGTATTTTTCTGTGGACACACAACTTGGTAAAGCCCTTAAAAACTGACATCCTAGAACTCTTAACAAGTAAAGCTGCATGAAGTGGTGCTTTGACCTAAATGCTAATGTTGTCTCGCTCACAATGACCGTTTTTGGCCAAGTTTTACTTGATAATTGCTCGATAAAACCTTAAATTCTGCAACAAAATCACAAATGTCATCATCACACCATTGGTGCTCTGGTGGAAAATGTTAGGTGTCACCAAGTCATTAAAAAATATGGAAATACATTCAGTCATCTTCAAGATGTTCCACAAAAGAAAACAGAACGAACAACCTGATTGTGGGACTGTATGATCATTTACTAGTAAAGATCCATTCTGGTACTTTGGCAGATTTTTTCATAGGCAAGAGCTGTATTAGTCTGTGGCCACACTGACACTTGTAGGGTGAGTTTATTTGAAGTTAAGTCTTTTAATTGAGAGTAATACACAGATATCTGTTTATCTTTAAGTACACCCCTATTCACACAAACTACTCACTCCTTCAGAGAACACATATACATGATGCGCATATTAAAAAACCTAACTTACTGTTAAACTGCTGCAACTAAACCTGAACTTGTAAATGTTACATTTAGACACACTTCTAAAAATCACAGACAGGGAATGTATGTCCTCTCAAGGTTTTGAAACACAGTAGTGATCAGACAAATGTGTGAAATACATGACATGAACATGCTTGATGAGAGATAGAGTTAAAAACACATACACATGGCCCAAAATAGCTGACTGAAGAATATAAAAGTCATCCAACGTGGATACAGTGCTCTGGAACAAACTGATGACTGATTGTAGTTTCGTATGTTTCAGGACATCCAGGTATGGGAGGTCCGATGCAGCGGATGACACCGCCCAGAGGCATGGTACCGCTCGGGCCCCAGGTATGGGACATGGTAATCTTTAGGGAAATGTACAAAGAATTGGCTCTGGTAGTTCTCGTAAACATAACTAAGGATGTCTGATATCTGCTTCTTAAGGGCTATGGAGGTGGGATGAGACCACCACTGAACGCCCTGGTTGGTCCTGGGATGCCAGGCATGAACATGTGAGTGGTATCAACATAATATTTCTGCACACACTCAATGTAATCCAAATTACCTTCTCACAGCTGTCTCAATTAGAAGGACAACATTAAACTGCAAATATCCTGAATCTCTCACTACATTAGATGTGTTTAATTACAACTTTACTCTAATGTTTTGGGAGTAAGGGGTTTGTAAGTTGAGCTAGAAGACAGCTTTCCTCTATTTCGTCTTTTTTACCCTGTTCCCTTTACCTCTCTGGCATCAGGCGGACATGTTGTTGCCAACTTTGCCCAAATTAATTGGTAACAAAGAGGCTTGCCAAAAGCCGATGAATAAAGTGTATTATTGTGTGTGTGTGTGTGTGTGTGTGTGTGTGTGTGTGTGTGTGTGTGTGTGTGTGTGTGTGTGTGTGTGTGTGTGTGTGTGTGTGTGTGTGTGTGTGTGTGTGTGTGTGTGTGTGTGTGTGTGTGTGTGTGTGTGTGTGTGTGTGTGTGTGTATGTGTGTTCCAGGGGACCGGGTGGGGGCAGACCTTGGCCAAATCCTCCTAACTCCAATTCGGTAAGTGACCTGACACCAAAAAAGACACCAAACCAAAAAAAAGTTACTTCATTTCTTTCATGATTACCCTTTGTTTTTTTTGACCCCCTCCTACAGACCCCCTACTCTTCTGCATCTCCAGGGAATTATGTGGTATGCATGTTTGAGTTTAAACTGTCATTGTTCACTAGCTGTACACGTTGAAAGTCATTGCTTTATGAATGGAACTTATGGAAACCAAAACTCTCATTTCTAGGGACCACCAGGAGGAGGGGGGGCACCTGGGACCCCAATAATGCCAAGTCCAGCAGGCAAGATCTGTGTGTGTGTGTTTGAGTGTGTGTTTGAGTGTGTGTCTATATCTGAACTCATACATACAGCTCTGGAAATTAAGAGACCACTGCAGCATTATCAGTTTCTCTGGTTTTACTATTTATAAGTATGTGTTAAATAATGAAATAAAATAATGTTTTTTGATATTATTCTAAAATATAACTACTGAGTTATTCTAATATATAACTGACAGCATTTATCTGTGTTGGAATTCAACAGACACTGGAATGGAATGGTTGCCATACATGTAGAGATTGAGATTTAAGTAAAACTTGGAGTGGTCTCTTGATGTTTTCGAGAGCTGTACGTTGGTGCTCTTTCAAACTCATTGTTTTTCTGTTCATTACATCAGATTCAACCAACTCTGGCGACAACATGTACACGATGATAAACACAGTCCCTCCAGGTGGAAGCCGACCAAACGTAAGACATTCCTCTCTCATCACATATCTGAGTGTTTGGTAGAGTGTGTGTATGTATCTAATAGTTTTCCCCTCAGTTCCCTATGGGTGCTGGTGGCGACGGTCCATTAGGGGGGATGGCTGGGATGGAGCCCCATCACATGAATGGATCACTAGGTACAGGAATAAGTCGTTTGTACAGTATGTGCCGTATTGACACGAAGTCTCCAGTTATAATTTTACAATGTGTTCCCTCTTTTAGGGTCAGGTGATATGGACAGCCTCCCTAAGGTGAGCTAATATATTTATCTACTTTAAAAGACAATTGCAGTGTAAATATTTGATCATTTAATAGCATACCATTACCATTTGTTTTAAAGAACTCTCCTGGTAACCTTAGCATGAGTAACCAGCCCGGGACCCCCAGGGAGGATGGAGAGATGGGAGGAAACTTCCTAAACCCTTTTCAGAATGAAAGTGTAAGTCAATTATCATCTACTATATGTGGAGATTAAAGGATATTAGGTAGCAAGAGCTCAAAACGTAATATACTGTAACTAGTAACTAAACTGTAGAAATATAGGAGCAATGTAAGGGGGATTTATTGGAATATACTATTTATAACTATTTTTCAATAGTTTATAATCACCTGAGACTAATAATCATAGTTTCTTTACTTTAGAATAAACCCTTCATATCTACATTCCTCACAGAGTCCACCTTGTTTCTACAGTAGCCCTGAAAGGACAAACCTCAACACTGGATTAAGACGGAGCCACATATTTAGTTTGTCCTGTTTGGGAAAGAAGGGGTTATCGTGGGTGTATCCAGTTGTTTGCAATCTGCCACAACCCCATTAAATGCCATACTGGATAGTTAATTTAACGATGTACTTAATAGTTACAGTGTAGAATGTTTTTTTGACCATCAGCTACCTTAAATCCAATTAAAATAGGTTTACTTGGAATGGGAGCAAATCACAAATGCATGACTCGCATAAATTTGACTATGTCTTATAATTGTTGGACTTAATCCATAACATTGTGGAAGGATTTCTGATTCAGCATACTTACTAACCGTGCAAAATGTTCCTACACACGCACTCACACATACTTGTTTCCCCTCATCTTATCTCTGCAGTATTCTCCAAACATGACGATGAGTGTGTGAAGGCTCTGAAGCAGGTTCGGTTCAGCCGCCCATCATGCTGGGGTGCATCAGTGAAAAGCAGCGGGACAGGATGTGATGTCATCTAGGCCAGTGACTCTTCCTCCACCACAACCTGCCATGTCAGGCAGTCGCCCCCCGCTCCGTCCTCCTACTAACCCCCGACCCCCCCCCCCCTCCATCGTTTCTGTCCACGTCTCTTCTCTCCCGTTTCTTCTCCAGTTTGAAGTGGGGACTGCTACATTCATCAGTTCTTCCTCTGCAACTATGAGACTGTACAAAGGAACCAAATTGAAAGCCCTGGAGGAGAACTCTTTGTATATTTGCATACAGCGTGAATGAGACTGTGAACACACTCCTGTCTGCCTTTTGTTCATGCCCAAAAACAAATCAGTATCCTATTTATGCTAAGGTTTCAATGTTCAAGGATTTATAGAAACGTTTTGATTGATGGTCAAATGTAATCCAACTGGTGGTCCCATCTTTAGTCTTTTCTCGACAAATCGTTGGTCCGTTACTGAAAGACAATTGGAGATACATCACAATAACAAGGTTTATTTAAGGCATGTGCAGAAATCTGTCTTAATATTCAGCTTTTGTGGTTTTCAAATGTGTTCAGACCACTTCCATTGTGTTTTATGTTTTGTACTAAAATTCGTTTTGCTAGTTATACTCCCAAACTCAGCCATAATTGTTAAAAATGTGATATCTCTTCAAAATCTAAATTGGAAGTAACATCGTGTGGTTATTGAAAAAAACACTTTTGTTTGAGGCTTGAAGCAAGACTGTAACTTTTGTTGAACACAAGACCATGTGGGGCGATAGAAACCAAATGATTCTAATTGAGAGAAATATTGTGTTACTTCCTCTTTCCAAAAGTATGTTATAATGCTGTGAGAGCAGTAGAGATAACACTGGGTACAAAGGTTTATACCCACTAACACAAAGTGATTTTTAAAAATATAATAAAGTGATGCATCTTTCTTTATCAAGCGATTAAGCTCTGTTTCCATTTGACGGTGTTGGCAGTTTCCTATTGGGCATTTTTACATCCCGTTGAGTGCACAGGACAAAAGTTCGATTTTTTTATTTGACTATATTATATAACAAATGAGGACACTGAACCCGTCATGTGATTTGATTTTTATTTGCTGGTGCCTGTGTTATCTGTAGTTCTTTGAACCTTTCTCCTAATGATTCATCAATTGACTTTCATGAGTGGACTTACAAAGAGAGATGACCAGTATGAAAGGTGAACTGTTTGACACACGTTTATTAAGTCACACTGGTTCTCTATTTCCATCCGGATTAACTGTGATCTCAGTGTGATGTGAAAGGTTGGTTGGTACAGAAAGCTAAATAAGCTTGTTTTTAATCAATGTTTTCAACTTTTTCACCGCCCAAGATGTATAATCATCATACAAAAGGTCGATATGCCTGTGAACATTTCCCTCTCCCTACTGCATAGTGTACAGCTCCCAAATGTAGCTCCTCTTCTCTTGTATGTGTATTTGATATTATTATTATTATTACTATTATTATTATTATTTAAACAAATCTGGAGAGGAGGGATGGACTGCTGGTGCACCATCACAACTGAACAGAAATATTTTTATTTAGTCACTTATGTTAGATTGAAGCCATAAGTGGGAGTGCAAGATGATGCATTTGTAAATTGGATCATTTGTTCTGTTTTGTGGCAGTATGTGGGACTCCATTAGTGATGTGTTAATTTTCTCTTTTTTATTCTTGTATTATGTTTTTGTAAATACACAGAGAATAATTTCATGGGTTTTGAATATGCTAGTATAAATCTTCTCTTCCCTTATTCAAAGTGTCGCTCTCTATTTGTTTGGACTGTGTGTATCATTGACTGGTGTAATTCCAAGGTTTGCAGACAAGGTGATCCAAAGTCATGCCTCTCTAAGTTGTGTGGTTCTGCTCCATGTGTTGCACGGAACAGCAGTGTGAGTACACTATATAAGAGTGAACACTAGGGGAAACGCAAGCTCCCTCCCTATTAACCACCCTAGCTCATTTAAGCCAATGCCCTTGAGCAACGAAGCTTGACAGACTCCTAGTGTGAACTGAATGAACTTGATAGGGCTCCTGCAAAAGTCAGCATAGGACAAATCATAAGCATAGCAAACGAGCATGTAACATGCGCAGTAACAGCCTTTTCCTAAATGTATTTAAAATAAACCGTAGCCATCTTTTACCTTGAACACATAGTGAAATAAGAGCCTACTGTAATATAGTATCCACATTGTTATACTGGCAGTACATGCTCATTAACAGTACAATCTTATAGGTCAGAGAGTTCAAAAGAATAATTCCTGAAACAGCACAAGCATAGATGTGTACTTATTTACTGCCTTTAAATGTAATATAACTGTAACACTGCCTTGTCAACACTGTTTAGATTAGTCCCATATATATATGTATTTACTGACTGGTATTTGCATTTTCCATGAGAACAACTCCCTGTCTTCAAACACAGAGGAAGACTGACGGGAGGAATAATTCCTCACCAGAAGACAGTAGAAGAAAGTGTGAGTGAGCCTTTGCCAGAACCACAAAGAAGACCTCAGTATTTCTCTTGTATGACACGATAATAAAACTTATTACAAACATAAATATATAACAAACATTCACATTAACTATCATCCCTATCTTCTGCGTAAAAAAAACAAGCAGAGATCAGCAAACATCAGTGATGCCAAAATACTGTCAATATGCTCTTTGGTCACTACAGGGATGCAAATTGTTACATAACTTCCCAAACATACTGTCGCCCGCCCACCTCGTGTCCTTATTTATCACCAAAAACTCTCTCTCTCCTGCTCTGTCTCTGTCTCTGTCTCACCCATAGTTATGTAACGTCCCCTATATTAGTCTTAAGTCTAGCATATGCTGTGCTCATAGTGTTGCAGTCTCCTATTGGCTGTGATTTTGACTTCTAATCATGTCTGTTCAGTTTTGTTTAGCTCTGCTGGCTCTCTCCTCCCTGACTGCAGCATCTGATCCAGTTTGTGAGGAGCTGCTGAAACCTCTGGAGGATCACAGCAAGGTACGTTGCTCACATGAGTAAACCTTAACCCCCAGTGTACTTTACATTATTATTCTATAGGGCTACACAACTGAAAACAGAAACGATTTATTTTGAGCTCAAACATGTCTGGGATGAGACTCGTTATTAAGCTAAAAACGTGTTCATTTGTGTCTAGGTTGCTGGGAAATGGATATTCCATGCTGGAGTATCAGACACTGGAGATCTCATGGGTGTTCTTAGAAATGTCAACAGCTCCTGGATCAAACTCACCCCCATACCTGGTAGTGAGGACATGACTCTACGCTGGGGAGACAAAATGTAACTGTTCATCACTAAATTACTTAATTTAGCAAATCAATCCATGAGGTAACTGCTTAGGCTTATGTCATATTTGTCTCTCCTTTCAAGAAATGAGAAATGTGTGTATGGAGGCATCAATTACACCTTCTCTGGAAACGACACCAAGGTGACATGTAAGTAAATCATGATTATAATCTGTGCTTAAACACACAGTTACTAGAAATGCATAACAACATGTTAATCTTCTGGCTATATCTCATAGTTAACTTTAACGACACTGAACACGTGCACACTGGGAGGCACCTGAGGAGCTGCAATGACTGCATCCTCTGGACCGACACCGCATTGAGGCCGGGCCAAGAGGAGGTCATAGCTGGCAGAAGCCTGTACATCTTCAGTGAGTTCACTGCTGTCTGTTACTTTCGGCTTGTATCCCTTCATTTGGTTGACTTTAACGTGTTTCTCTTCCTACCTGCCCTGCAGCAAGGACTGGGACATTGGATGACCTTGATCTGGAAGTTGTCAAGCAACAAGCTGCATGCCTCAAATTCCCCCCAGAATTCTTCTTTGGAGATGTCAAAGGTAAGATAGCAATTCATCACCACACACATGGCAGTAAGGAGAATATCGAAGCACTTATCAACTCTTTTTGCTTCAGACCTGTGCCCTGAAGAGGAACCAGCTGCCGCAGAAGTCAAGGAGGAAGAACAATAAAGACCTGAAGTTATTCCATGAAATAAATCTAATTTGAATTCAATATGCTCTGTTACACTCAAAGTACCACTTGTGTGTATCACAGATGTCTTGAAAGATGTAAGAGTAAACCATCTCAACGACTGTATTAAAGAGAACCGAATAAAGTGATTTCACATTGAATGTTCAACTCATAAATCCTGATGGACTGCACTTTTTCTTTCATGCAGGAAAAGCACAATGAAATATAACAATATGTTTGCATGTGAAAAGGGACCTTCTTGGATCCGATGAGAGAGAAATCAATCTATCCGGCCAAAGTCCATTCTTAGTTAGTTAAAAACTTTGGTCAGAGAAAAGCACAGGGTACAACTTCCATTCATGCACACTTGTTGTCCACCTCATCACTAGCCTTTTAATGTTGTCTATTGTTGTTGTGCAACTTGAAGGACGGAGAGAAACGTTTACATGGCTGTGAGAAACTTTAGCAGCCCTTTCAGAAGTTGTCCTGCACTGTGTGACTCCCTCCCTGAAGAAGAGATAGATGGTGGCGTTTTGTCTTATTTATTCACTCTCAATGTTTATTGCAACCTCCTCTTGCTGAATCTCACCATGCTCACTTTTAACCTGTGTGTGTCCAAACATTTACTGTGAAGTGTAATATCTTTCCCCGACTTAATATGGTTTTGGATTCAAAACATGGCGACTGAATAACGTCTTTGTGTGGGTTACATAGCGGGCTCCAGTTTTTATCTGTGCATCAAAAGAGAGTGGAACACACACATGGCACATACAGTTTAAATTACATAACCTCACCTCATTATGAGTTTGAGGGCTTGGAGCAAAAAGGGCTTAAGTGCCATGTTGGAAGAAAAGGACCATTATTTGGAGATGCAAAAAAGCCAAAAACGAAGAGCAACATTGAAACATTTTCCACGACAACATTCGTTTTACACAACAAACCTTTTATAAATGAGGCCATGAAATGCAATTGGTGATTTATTACCCAATATTGAGAAACAGATTTCTAAACAAATC
>NC_136909.1:13747432-13807432 GCF_949606895.1 Notothenia rossii | reverse complement strand
ATATGGTTGTGCTGTGGAGTAATATTTGATTAGGTGGTCCGGTTGTTTTCAGCAGCAGCAATGAGTAAAAGGCCTTTGGAGAGTAATATGTGGATTTATTATCTCTGCCTGCTAGGCTATTTGACCGAATATGATTTAGTTTAGGGAAATGTGACATGTCGATAGCTCATAGCATCATTTGGAGGGTACTGTAATGGCTGAAAAATCCACTTCAACCACTCCTCAAATAGTTGAGTAACAATTTCCATCTTTTTGTTTGAAGTAAATAAAAGTTTTCATTCTCCTTTTGTGTTGTTTTCTTGCTCATTTTAATTTATTTGTCTTATTCTCTAACATTACTTTGGCCTTATTCACGTACACAAGAAGTTAGCAGGCCCATGTTTCAAGATGAATCGCTTCATCAAGACTACTTCAGCTTTTCTCTAACGCCCCGCTGTTCCCAGAAACTTCAACAAAGACTGTTGCCGGGTAACGTCTCTGCGAGGGGGAGAAACTTTGAAACTGTCGCCACAAGGAGTCCATTCAGACCAACAGGGAAACAACCTTCGCTCTAGTGAAGAGCTTCAGGTCCTCTCTGAATGTTTCAACAGCCATAGACAAGTCTTGGCACTTGCCCGAGTTCACTCAGGGTCAACGCCATGGGAAAGAGAGGCCTGGCCATTCAATGCTGAGCAACAGAAATCTGCATGGTCATTAAAAAAAACGTTACTGTCTGCAGAAACCACCTCCTACCCGTTAAACGCAGTTGCACAACGACTTTTTTGTTGTTGTTTTGTACCCCAGAGGGAAAATGAATCCGCATTAGAAGATTCCCTTTGCAGGTTCAGGGACTTCTTCTGTATTTCTGCTGACTCTCCGTCTGACCATGGCTCTGCGTGTTGTGCTTCTGTTGGCTCTCTCTACCCTCAGTGCTGCATCTGCACCCGACTGCAAGGACCTGGTCAAGCCTTTTATACCAGAGGACAGCAAACTGGTAGGTTTACCTATTTGTCCCGATTGTGTTTGATTTACTTTATAATATTAGCACACTCAGATTTTGTTTTTTGTTACATTAATCTTGACTTTTGATGTGAAGGTTTTTGGAAAATGGGTATACGTGATGGGAGCAGGGGACCCCAAGCCCTACCACAAGGCTCTGGAGTCTCTGAAGAGCTCCTGGATCGACCTGTCTCCAACTTCTGACAGTCAGATTGTGACGTTACGTTGGGGAGATCACTGCCTGTAAGTCTGTAGATTTAGTTCATTAAAACACGTTGAGCAGAATCCTCCTTGAATTGAATTTGTAGCACAATAAATATTCAAAAAGGAAATACTTTACCTTCAAATCCCGTGTACCATACTATACATTTAATTAATGATTATAAGCACCATATACATTCCTTTAATCATTCCACAAAATGTACATGGTTACAGCAAGGTATAGATAGAGAGGACAATATTAGATCAAAGGCAGGCACATAGTATTTAAAACAAGGATAATAGAAATAATTTCAATTTACAGAAGAACACATCGCTGTTAGTAGCAGCAGTATTTATAAAATATAATAGTAACAATCTGTTTAACATTGCAGAATGAAATGTGGTATAAAACAATGAACCAAGTGTTACTATTTAAATGTGAAGCTTTTGAAAAAACAGAACTGTGGCCCAGCATCTTCTTGTTTCCCAGTAATCGGTGTATCTCAGGGGAGGTGAATGCAACAGTCTCAGGCATCGCCACCACATTTCGCAGTAAGTAACTCCTGACATAAGGTAAAGCAGCTTATTTCTCTAGCATGGTATTAACAAGATTAGGAGCATCAGAAATTGATCTTCATGCAAAAAATATAATCAGTCGCTCTGCTGTCTTTAAAGAAAATCTGTCAGACCACAAAGGTCATATCCTTCAGAGCTGCTCCGACTGCCTGCTGTGGACGGACACCTTTCGAAATGGAGACGTCACCGGTAGATACATCCTGCAGTTCAGTATGTTCCTCATCAGATTTTACAATTCATCTCTGAGTTTCAAATGTAGTCAGTCATTAAAACAAAACCAAAAACTCCCCTTTTTCCAGCAAGGAACGGAAAAATTGATCCTGAAGATGTTGACACTTTCAAGAAACAAGTTGGGTGTCTGAGCTTCCCAGAGAACTTCCACAGCTACGACGGCAAAACAGGTCAGTGAGTCTTCAGTACAATGACTGTTATAAATAAATCCAAACAAAGCTGAATCTGTGTCTTCACCGGACACAAGAACGTACTCAAGTTGCCACACGGGTAACATTTAAATATTGTGTTTTTATACAGATAATTTTAAGTAGATAAGGCACACGATCAGAAAAATGGAAATACTGCAGATATTCTCCAAGATTTCTGTGTTATCCTAAAGTTTACCTTCTGTCTTCCTGTGTTTCAGAGCTATGCCCCGACAACAAAGAGGGCACAGAGTGAGCAGCAGCAGCAGCAACATTAGTTTTAAGCAAAAATATAATGTAAAATGTACTAGTTTTGTTTTGATCATCATCATATATGCTATGAAAACTGGTAAGTCGTGTGATTTTTGATTTTACATATCTACTTTTAAACCTATAAAAGAAGATGATGTACTGAAATGGGTTTTGAAAACTGTGGTGTCAAAACAGCCTGTTTTTATAACAATGCCTCTAGGACATGACATGTCATTCATTTCAGAATAAAACTTTATTAGTATCCTCTCACTGTCTAATTCCTACGATTCACTCGAATAAAAAAAAGAGTTAGGATCCAAAAATGTTTTAGGTACAAAAAGGGAAAGGTAGGCCTACTCATTGCGCAGAATGGTACATTTAGGAATATTATATTATTGGATTATTCCTATTGATATATAGGTATATCAAGGTCTATCGCTTTAATGTTGCAGACAACCTTTTTCTTTTTACCATAATGCTGATTGGCTTCTGAAAATACATTTATATACATTCATAATCAAACATATCAACATCATATTTTGCCTACAGCTATCCCAAAATATCATGGAGTTAAAAGCACAATATGTGCCTCTGAGATGTAGCGGAGCAGAAGAACAATGTATAATTGAAATAAATAAAATACCTGTACCTCAACATTCAATATAAGTACAGTATGGTACTGAAGTAAATAGTTACATTTCACTAGTATGGATAATATTGTAGGCCAATATATCAAATTGAATGTCCATATATAAATGTTAATCTTTTGTTATTGTTCACTGTTTTCCTACCATTAAGTGACAGTATGTCTGTGGAGGGGTCGTGAAAGACAAAGACCCATCAGAAGCTGTTCTGAGATCTGATCAATAAAACAAGTTACAACAGATTGCTGTTTACTTTAGGAGACACGAGGTGGCAGTACCGGACCTTTATCCTGATGATTCATTGTCTATGATAATTGCAACTGGATAGGCTTTCTGAAAAAGTCACCCTCAAATGTTTAGCTACCACTATCAGAACCATTTCAGAATTTAGAATCAAGCCATGTTACTAACAATGATGAGATAAATGGAAAATAGTTTATTGCACTCAGTGCTCAAGTTTATTGAAGTTCAGTGTCTACAAGTTCACAGTTAATGAAACTCACAGAGTTTAACATTAGATAAACACACTTTAATTATTTAGTTCCATCTCAGCAAATTCAGTTCTAAAGCTGTGAGGAGACTCATGGTAAAGGTTACTTTGAAGCCTTTTTTTTACGGTGACTTGGAAAGCTCTTTTTTTCTCTTTTCTTTCCATCTTGTCTCTGTGAAGAAGTCTGATATTGTTTGACCATGTCGTCGGTGTCTTGAATGAACGTCTTAACCTGAGGAGACAGTAAAAAAATGACAAGTGTATATTTTTCTGTCTGCTTTTTACCTCCATCTCTGCTCTGTTGGGGCACACACCTGGTCCAGCTGCTTCTCTGTGTCGTTTATATCAACCGCTTCATCTGCTTTCTCGTCTTGACACGTCATTTCGTAGAGGTTGAGTGTTGCCATCTTGATTTGTCCCAGGAGAAGTGTTTTCTTTGATGCGGTTTCCTGAATCTGGTTCCACTTCCTCTCCTGTGTGGGGACAGTGACAACTTCATTTCACACAGAAGATCACCATTTGATTTGGTGTTAGCTCTGATGCCGGACTTTGACCCGGGGTCAGCTCTCGTACCCATTCCAGAACTTCAGAGCGTGTTTTCTCATGCTCCACCTCCATCTGGGACAGCTCGTAGTTCTTCTGCAGACGCATGAGGCGATGCTGTTCTTGGTTTGACTGCAGGGTTCTCCTCAGCTCGTCATACTTCTCACGCTTCTTCAGGTCCTGCTGAAGGAGAGTCTCTCGAATGCGGAGAAGGTTCTCCATATGATCTGCGAGGCTCTTTGCGTCCTTAAACTGTAACACACACACATAGAAACCACACACAATGTAACTCCAAATTTCTAATCAAAACACTTTATGGACCACACCTCCAAACATCATATACAGGATTATTTTTTAAATAAAGCATAAACCTGGAGGAAGAAAGAGACAGAAAGGCTTTTCCACACAACAATGCCATATATTAAATGTGTGTGAATACTGTTGAGGACATCATCAAGAGACAAGATTTAGAAAGACCAAAACAATTATAAAAGTCATTGTTATGATTACACACACAAGGACTATTCCTGTACAATAAACATGTTTAAATTAGATTCTCTATCTTCTAAAAGAATCCCTTGCAGTACCTTGGTCAACTTGGCCGCCCGCTCGAAGCTCACAGCGTACGGTTTGAGTTTCACGAGCTGGCGCTCTCGCTCCTGTCTGCTCTGCAGCTCTTCAGCTAACTCCACCACCAGCCTCTCACGCTCTGCATTCAGATGAAGAACATCTTTCCTCTCCCTCTCTGCTGCCTCTGAACATTCAGTAGCCTGGTCCTGCAGGGAGGGAGATGGAGAGATTTAGTTTAGAGTGAACCCAATAACGTTAGGCACAGTTTGATACAGGAATTGTGTGTGAAATGGTCCTTCACTGTACCCTGAGAATCTTCTCATAGCTGAGGTTCATCTTGTTAGCTTTCTTAATCTTCTCCTGCAACTCATCTTCACGCTGTTGCAAATTCTCCAGTTCCTATAATGAGACACACACTTGGGAACATTTATGATGGTAAGTCAGGACAGTGAGCATTAAGTCAGAAAGTTGAACTGCGTGGGAAACATCAACACTTGGTAACTGTTCAATTTGTTAATAATAGCATTTAACACGATGAGCTATTAATGAAGGAATTACAAATATATGGATTTAGATGGATGTCACTCTGGGTTAAGCAGATACCTGGAGAAAACTGACTAGCACAAATCACAATTACAAATACTGGTGGATACTTCCCAGAGCTCAGGGTCTTAAATATTTACTAAATGTTTTTTTTTTTTGTGGTAATATTATTGAAAGATCATATATTGTATGTGGTTAGAAATATGGATATATTTGTGTGGATAGAGTAAACACAACAGAAAATGCGATATAGTGGTTTTGATTTGAAAAAAAGTAAGACTGAAGTTTCAAAGTGCAATAAAAATGTTTTGTCATTTATAAAAAAAAGAATAATCCTAATCTCAGCAATGATCAACACATGTTGATCATATGTTGTTGTTTTTTAATAAAAATAAAATGCCACGAAAAGGTTTTGGATATTTAAGAAGGTGTGTGTATAAGTTATCGGAAGTATCGTTAGTTCCTGTTAACCTACTTCTTGCATCTCCTGGTTCTCGTTGTCCAGGTCTTGGCGTTCCCTGCGTTTTTTTAGCAGATCGAAGTGGGAAGTGGTCCTGTGGGCTGCTGCCCGCACAGCGCTCCCCTCCACACGCCTGTATTCATACAGTATGGTTAACACACAAGTACAATTTCGAGGTACTTGTACTTTTCTTGAGTATATAAATGTTTTGCTACTTTGTACTTCTACCCCACTACAATTCAGAAGTAGCCTAAATCGTGTACTTTTGCTCCACTACATGTATCTATTTAATACCTTTAGTTACTTTGCAGATTTGGATCAATAATGTGAGATATAATCAACAAGACTTAAGTCACACCTGGAGTAAATTCACAAGCTACCCTGCATTATAAAACGGACAAGTCAAATCAAGCAATCTGATTGGTTCTTAGCCGTGATATACTGAGCGTATACCACGGGTAGAATTGTAGTTACTTTTCACAACAAGTCAGTATCCCTCCGCGTCTGACCACCATTCAAAAGCTTTCTGATGCAATGACCGTTAGTGGCCACAGGTGCGAAAGCTCTCTCCAGATCTACTGGAAGAGAATCTCGGGGACCGGAGAAAGTGGAGCAATATTCTCGCCACCCACGCCAAGCAACAGCCTATACAAGTAACCTCGTAAGCCATTCTACTGATGCTGGACAGTTTTTCAGTGGGTGCACAATAAATGGCAACATACAAATGAATGTAAATAAATTGCCAAATAATCGATCAACGCTCTCTGTCTAATATGTTCGCTAGCTGTTAGTGTTGTTGCATAGCAACCACCTCGCACTATGTTTTGTGCAGAAGGGAACGGAGGGACTATTTTATTTTGAACATCATTATTTACTAATAAAAACTATTTAAATTAGAGTGTGTATTTTTCTTTCATATTGCCACACTTGGTAACCGTTTTATAAAGGCAATAGCTCACTTCAGGCCGTGATATAAGTATACAATGTCATTAAAGCAAGCGGCACCTTTACCAGCTTTGAGAACATGCTTTTTTGTATTTTTACTTGGATAACATTTTGATGCAGGACTTTTACTACACTCTGGTTCTTCTACTTTTACTCAAATACCAGATCTGAGTACTTCTCCCACCTCTATAACACGCAGGCAGAGCACAACGCCAACAACACACACACAACACTGGCTCCACAGTCCACACACACTCACCGTGAAGGCTGCTTCTTACGGACGCCCCTGGATGTCATGACTCTTTCTCTTCCTCCTGCTTCTGTCGTTGGTTTGTATATGTTCAAACGTTTTTACGAGCTCTCAGCGTTCCTCTCCAACTCGTTTCCATGGTAACAAAACAATGTTAAAGTTACAGAACTATTCATTATTCATTGATGTTTATAAGGAATCGTTCTGTAAATTGCCACTGTTATGCGGATGATACTCAACTATATTTATCCATCAAACCTGATGAAACCAATCACCTAAATAAAATTCAAGACTGCCTCAAGGACTTAAAAACGTGGATGACCTAACATCTTTTGATGTTAAACACGACCAAAACTGAAGTTATTGTACTCGGCCCAAAGAATCTACGAAACAAACTATCTAAAGATATATATACTAGTTATGCATGGCATTCATTTGGCCTCCACTGAGACTGTAAGGAACCTTGGTGTTATATTTGATCAGGATTTATCCTTTAACGCCCACATAAAATCAATCTCAAGGACCGCCTACTTCCATCCACGCAACATTGCCAAAATTAGGCATATCTTGCCTCAAAACGATGCAGAGAAACTATTCCATGCATAGCATTTGTTACTTATAGGCTGGATTATTGTAACTCCTTATTATCAGGGTGTACCAAGAAGTCAGTCAAGTCGCTTCAGCTGATTCAAAATGCTGCGGCTCGTGTACTAACCAGAGTTAGGAAAAGGGACCACATTACTCCTGTTCTGGCTGCCTTACACTGGCTCGAACACAGGATAGAATTTAAAATTCTTCTTCTCGCCTACAAAGCCCTTAATGGGCAGGCGCCATCTTACCTTAAAGAACTCATTATACCCTACTGTCCTACTAGGGCAGGGGTTGGCAACCCACGGCCCACGGGCCGCATGCGGCCCTTTAAGCCCTCTGCTCTGGCCAGGCGCGCCGGATTCATTTTAGAATTGGGGGGGCCAAAAAAAGTGCGTGTGTATGGCCCAATCCCAAACTACGCCCTAGACACTCCCCCTCCGTGACGGAGTGGGAGTGACACATGAGGCTCCGTGATGGAGTGACACATGAGGCTCCCTCCTGTCAGATGGAGGGAGTAAATACAGCGGCAAGCTTTGGGACAAACTCCCCTCTCTCCGGCAGAAACAGGAAATGCCGTAACGGCTACAACGGTTTCAAATCAGCATCTCTTTGACAAAAAATGTAAATGAATAACTCAAATAAAACTCCAAACATCTTTAATTGTGTTACTTTTTTGTAAAGCTCTTAGTTTTAAACCTGATGTTTATAAGCTTCTTAGTGTTTGCAACAGTCTGTAAATATACACAATTTTATAATAAAATGCACACATTCACCTTTTTCTAGACTAAACATAGGTATGATCCTAAGTAAAAAAAAAATGAGGTTATCATGAGGTTGTTAACATCGCAATTTATCACTATCGTTTAGTGGTTTTGCAAATAATTAACCACTCTGTTTTTGTACCATTCTGCGTTGAAGTACCTTCTCTTTGCCCAAATAATCTACTAGCGGTCTCCTTTTTTCTGATAGTTAGCTGTACAGCTTTAACCGCCTCAATGTCCCGACAGCAAACCTCCATGCAGTTGGAACCAGCCTGTTTCGGTTCAACAACGGCGGCGGTGGGGTCGGCGGCGGTTTTGACAGTTTCTGCGGCCGCAGACTAGAGCTGCTGCTTTTGGGTTCATCTGGCTTCGCTGTTTGAAGAAGGTCCAGCCTCCGGAGATGTGGTAGTCAGGGATGTGACCTTCCAGTTGTTAAATTTAAGTTTAGATTGACCGTATTTAGTTTTCTTCTGCGCTGGTTCTTCTGACATGTTTCCAAGTGTATATATTCTTTATATCTCTAGGTTAACGGCTGACACACACAGCAGAACAACGTAACAAATAAAGTAAACAACGTAACAAATAAACAAATCTAAGCTTTTTTATTGGTTGTAATTTACATGGATACATTTGAATGGTGTGACAATGTCCTATTTGATTGGGTTAAAATGTACATATTCTTCCTGTTATGTCTGCCTGCTTTATTTTACCTAATGCAAAGTGACCTGCTCCATCGAAATCGTTCGCATTGACCCGAAGACACATTTTGATTCCTAGCTTTCTAATGAGATCAGGATTGTTTTTGTACTCCAAATATTAAGCAAAATATGTCACATTATATAATGACTGTTACAGAGTCATCGTTTTGAGAAAAAGGCCTTTAAAGTGTTTCTCTTCTCTGGAATCCATCGATCTGATTGATTATTAGCGGAGCAAATGATCAAAAATACTACGGAGGGAAGATATTTTCGTTTGGATTACTGCACTCACGGGAAACACCGGCTGTTGTTATGCCTGTTGTGACGTTAAATTACTCAGTTCTCCGCTTGTAATTATGCCATTACAAACTTCAAACCTGTATTTATCATCTGCATTTGCCGAAACAAGTTTAATATTCTGAAAGCCAAGACTTTGTTTATTTGAAATCAGATGAAAACGAACTGTAACGGACCCTGCCGTGTTATCTATGATTACTATGCCTTACATTCATAATTTCAGCGGGAGGGAGGGGGAGCGGCGCTGCGGAAGAGCAGAGTGGCCAGTGAGAGGCGAGCTGTGGTCTTCCCTTTACAAGCTTAAAAAATGCGTGTAGCTAATGAGATTGAATATATATAACAATACAAAATAACAAAATATACACAGCTAGATCAGATCGCGTTTTAGATGCGACTTTAGAGTAGAGGGGAATTATTGAAACGGGATTTGTACAGTGTTCCGCGCCGCGTGTATATACGTGTGTGTTTGTGTATTTTTGCATTTGTGTGTATTGTGTTTGTTTCCCGGGGAAAAGACTCACGAGAAACACCGGCTGTTGTTATGCCTGCAGTGACGTTAAATTACTCCGTTCTCCGCTTGTAATTATGCCGTTACAAGCTTCAAAGTTGTAGGCCTATTTATCATCTGAATTTGCCGAAACAAGTTTAATGTACTGAAAGCCAAGACTTTGCTTATTTGAAATCAGATAAAAACAAACTGTAACGGACCCTGCCGTGTTATCTATGATTACTATACACCTTACATTCATAATTTCAGCGGGAGGGAGGGGGAGCGGCGCTGAGGAACAGCAGAGTGGCGAATGAGAGCTGTCATCTTCCCTTTACAAGCTTCAAACATGCCTGAAGCTAGTGAGACTGAATATAACAATCAAAAATAACAAAATGTACACAGCTAGATCAGATCGCGTTTTAGATGCGACTTTAGAGTAGAGGAGAATTATTGAAACGGGATTTGTACAGTTTTCCGCGGCATCTGCTGCTGCGAAAATGTGGGGCAGGGCTGAAAAGTGGGGGGGCCAATGGCCCCCTGGCCCCCCTGCTTCCGGCGCCCTTGGCTCTGGCTCCCTTGAGCTTAGACAAAAAATAAGAAGGAAATAAAATAAAAGTATTTGTAGGACTATTTATATTTTGTTGCATGGTTGAAAATGTTTCGTATCTTGTACTTTGAGGTGATACTGTGACACATAAATAAAAAACAAAACGGTTTTAATTAGGTCAACTAAAATATGCGTCACATCCTGCTACGGTCCCGCGCCAGCGCCTTTTCCTGCGGGTGAATAAACTGACCCCCGGCTCGATGAGCGAACTATGGATAAATCAAAGAAATGTACCGGAGGAACACAGGATTTAATTAAGTATGTTTGATATGTAGAGAGAAGTTGTCAAAGGTGCGGCACTGCAGCCTTTACGTATCGAGAAACAACGGGAACAACACGGAGAGGAAGACAGCTGACGATCTTCAGTCATAATTCAATGGGGTATATAATTTACTTCAGAAAACACTTTTTGTTATATTCCATGGAATGCTCTTAACATCCCGATAGCAATGAATATATTAAATGCTTTGACAATAAATACATACAAAAATTAATCTCTGGAAGCCGTAGCGCTGTAAAAAGCACGACCAATCATCTGAGCCGGCCCGGCTAAAATAACTGGATGGCCTACCTGCCTCTCAGCCTGTCAGCCTTCCATCTGTGCACACATTTATCTCGTGCCCTCATTGGTCATGTGCGCGTTCGTGTGTGTTGGAGCAGGGGCTCTGTGAGGAAGTCTGAAGGAAGAGGCATATTTTTTCCGGTTGTGTATGTTCAAATTCTAGCGCACTCGAGCTGGTTTCTCCATTCTTACCTACCCTACCTTTAACTATTTTTAGGGTGCAGCTATATGTTTTATTTATTTCAAAGTGGGCCCATTTTAATAATATTTTGTTTCCTTCAAATGTGCAGAGGACTCCCCAAGTGCTGTGTTTAATTTATTTTAAAGTAGGCCTGTGTATTATTTGTAATTCTCCTTATAGGAGTTCTTTGTTTCTTATTAGAGGTTAACAGTTTTATATAATGTAATAAATAGCCTAATAAATGCAAAAAAACTGTAGTTTTTGTCTGATATAACAATAAATACAACTTTATTAGCTATCAAGCTATGAAATAGGTTTTGCGGCTCCAGACAAAAAAATGTTTCGGAAAAAGGAGCAAAATGGCTCTTTTGGTCAAAAAGGTTGCAGACGCCTGTACTAGGGCATTGCGTTCCAAGAATGCAGGGTTGTTGGTTGTTCCTAGAGTCTCTACAAGTACAATGGGAGCCAGAGCCTTTTCTTGTCAAGCTCCACATTTGTGGAATCAGCTTCCAGTTTGTGTTCGGGCGGCAGACAGCCTATCCGTTTTTAAGAGTACGCTTAAAACCTTCCTTTTTGATAAAGCTTATAGTGATAAAATAAAATAATCTAATAAGAGTGCATTGATGTAGATACGTTGTGCCTCTTCACCTATACATTTGAGTTCTTACTCTTTCCCTTAAATCCTAGAAAACCTAGATCTTATATTTAAAACTTTATCCAAACCTTTCCCCTCTATGACCTCTCGAGGTTTATTAGAGGGTAACAGGTTGCAGAGAACGCCTAGCCCGGCCGGGGAGTGTGGAACGAAGTCACTGACCCACTCCTACCTCTGACAAATTCAGGTTCCAATGGGGACCTTTCTCCCTGTGTGTGCCTCTCCACCTCTGTTTCCTACTTGTTACTTGCTACCCTTTCCCCTCAACCTATCCTAAGGGAGTGCATGTATGTAGACACGTTAGTTTAGCTGCTATAGGCTTGGACTGTTGGGGGGGGGCAGCTTACTCCGTCTTTCTGTCGGTTTGTACCTGTGTACTCTCATGTTCCGATTAACCCAGTTTCCCCCAAATCTCTTTTTTGTGTCCATATATACGCCGGGATCCTGAGTCGAGGCTAATCCTGTTGCTGTGGTCGTGTGTCCTGGATCCTCTATCCTGAGTACTGGATCTGAGTCCTGGACTTCAAGTCGTGGCTGAACCTGTCTCTGCGGTCCTGCCAGACTCTCACCATACTACTTCCCTGATGACTCCCACAAGTTTGCTGACATCCTCGTGGATTCATCTTCTTCTTATAGACACATGCATTTCCCTGTTGTAAATGTATTATCTTTTCGATTTACACACGGCATCTATTGCACGTCTGTCCGTCCTGGGAGAGGGATCCCTCCTCTGTTGCTCTCCCTGAGGTTTCTCCCATGTTCCCCTTTAAACTGTGGGTTTTCTCTGGAAGTTTTTCCTTGTACGATGTGAGGGTCTAAGGACAGAGGGTGTCGTATTGTCATACTGATATTCTGTACAAACTGTGAAGACCACTGAGACAAATGTAACATTTGTGATATTGGGCTGTATAATTGAACATTGATTGATTGAAAACAAAACATGGTTTTAGTTTTTAATTAATGGGAAATGTAAAAACACTTCCAATAATTTAGCCTATCACTACACAATAAGCTTAATGTTATTCATTTGTAAAACCCAGCATAGAAAACGCCTGTATGAATTGAGGCCATTTACTGTAATCAATTGTATGGTTTGAAAAGCAAGCTATGTTTTTTAGACAATGGTTGAGCTCTACAGAGAAAACTCTACCAACCCTATTGACATGTGGACTCACGATATCCTCCAAATGTTTTTCACCTACAAGTGTGTTAAAAGTATCAGTTATCCTCAAGAGTTATTCAATCAATTACAATTCTCTTTTTATCCCAGGGGGAAATTAGGTTTTCATGACAATTGCACCATATTAGCATAAAATACAAGTTTAAGTAAAAATGTGCAACAAAAGTCCTTGTAGCCACATCAGGAACAGCGTGTTATTCTGCAGCATCAAACATGTAAATACTCCGTCTCTCCCTCTCTGCAGAGAAGTAATGTGTCCCAGTGGGAGGTTAGCAGATTAAACTAAAAATAGTAAAAATAGTTGATAAAAAAAACATGTTATGTATTCTGCATAATTTAAACATTAGCAATCACTTCTTGATAACACATAGTGCAAATACATCAGTTGTAGCTTTTAAATCTTTTTGATGTTTTATTTATTAAAACATGTTTCTTTACACACTTTAATTAAAAGGCACTGTGGTAAACTACAGTATTTTATAGAATGATAGAGGCCGTCTGGAAATCTGCTCCCCAGCTGGATTTCTAATCCACAGTTGTTTCAACATACATGGGACAGTTTTTACATACAAAACATGAATATCATTACAATTTAAATCTTAAAAATACATTACATTTACAATTACCACATGAAAAAATACAGAGCTGATACATTAGGTTGGACAACAGCATTAGATTTTGGTGTGATCCTTAAAATTATAAGAGGAGGGTACAAAATACTGTCCTGCCCCATCTCGTGTTATCTGGCTAAATTCATTTTGTTCCACAAACTCAGCACAGTCAGAAGGCACACTGTGTTTCCTCTTTGTTGCTTTTCCTCCCTTCACTTTGTCATTTTCCATAGAATTTCTTATTTAGGAGGAAGATGAGTAAATTGACGTTGACTTTGGCTTTGTCAAACATCTTCATGACGGCCACGCCTTCGTACTGCAGCTGAAGGAGGTCCTGGAAACAGAATACATTCAATGAGAAAAAACACACACACACACACACACACACACACACACACACACACACACACACACACAGTACTAATGTGGCATGTTTGCATACCTTTTAAGTAATGAACCCTGTATATATGGTAGCAGATAAAGATATGATATCAAGTTTTATTTATATAGCACATTTATAAATGATTTTTAGCCTACAGTAGAGACGCTTTACAGCTAATACAACCGCAGAGATTGTTCAGAATATCAGTATGAGAAAAAAAAAACGACACCCTCTATCCTTAGACCCTCACATCGTACAAGGAAAAACTTCCGGAGACAACCCACAGTTTAAGGGGAAAAAATGGGAGAAACCTCAGGGAGAGCAACAGAGGAGGGATCCCTCTCCCAGTTAAGGGATTACGTTTGTATTGATGTATTAACATTTGTAGTACAGCCCGGTCTCTACTATGCACACCTTTGCTCATACAGATTCATTAAAACACATGTGTCCACTGCTGTACTCTTCATTAGAAATTGTTTGCGCTGTTTCTTTAATAGTCTAATGGGTTGGAAATGGAGTTTAAGTGTCTGTCATCAAGGCTTAATGCTGACTGGTGAGCTGCTTTGTTCCAGGGAATCCTGACGCAAGAATAAAATGTTTACCTGGAAATGAAGCTGGACTTTTTCCATCTCAACTCCCATTAATTTGGCCTTGACTTCAAAATCACCAACGTCCTCAGTGGGCGAAATTTCAAACATGACATTTTTGAACCTGAAAGGAGAGAGGCAATAGACAGATTAATAACAAAGAACACAACAAAAAACCACGCTATTTTATTATACAAAATAATTTTCCCACAGGACTCAAATCAGCTTAAATTAGCGTGCATACATTTGATCTGCCTTAAATATGACATTTAAGTCCTACCTTTTATACAGTATATTTCATTAAAATATGTATAAACTATGATGCAGTTTAACATTTCTCCTCAGAAAAACAATAAAGATTATGAACAAACAACATGCAACTGGAGCCAGTTCTTAAACAAGTCTCATTACTTTAAACAGACATCTTTCCTCTTCTTGGACAAAAATAATCAGATTCTTAAGTATGTATAAACTACATAATCTTGTTTGGATAAAACCCACACACATGTTTACAGTATGTTATAAAGGTTAAACACAGGGTTTTGGTTGATTGGGGGAGAGATGTGCTCATCAACACGGTAATCAAAACGTCTCTACATGCCACATCCTACATTTAGAAACTTCACTAAGAGTTGTGTGACTGTAAGTAACAAAGTCTGAGCCATGGTAAAAAGGTTACATTAAACACCAAGCTCTTTTGTATAACTGGGCTGATCAGATAACTCACTGGTTGGTCTGAAGTCCTTCTATCTCCAGGATGACTCCCTTCTCATGAAGCTTTGCTCCAGTGTACTTCAGAGACTGGGGCTTCCACTTCTTGCTGCCCTTATTTTCTCCTTTGCTGTCCAGTTTTATAGATCTGCGTGCATTCCTGCTCACACAAAACACAGGAATGCATTAGTAACAAAACACAATACATTTTGAAATCCACCAAACTATCCACACGACATTATTTACACAGCGAAAATAAATACTTCTAAAAACTTCTCCTGACAAAGTGCAAGAAGTAAAAGAACCACTTACTTTCTGTTAAGGTTGTCCAAGCAGGTCTTGATGTAAGTATCATAATAGTTCATCTGGTCCTGGTAGAAGGCTGTCTTGGAGTTGAGAGCTGTCAGAGTCTGCTGGAGCTTCACCAGCTCCGCCTTCCTCCTCTGTCTGTAGCGTCTTTGGTAGCGAATGTCCTGTCAATCACAGGTTTTAGTAACACTTCACAACTTCAGAAGCTGAGCAGACCCAACAATGTGTTTAGCATTGGAGGGCGGGACAAGTACTCAGATATTGTACTTAAGTAAAATAAGTAGTACCAGAGTGTAGGAATCATTTGTTACAAGTAAAAGTCCTGCATTTAACATGTTACTCCAGTAAAAGTACAAAAGTATAAGCATTCAAGTAAACTTATAATACCAAAAGTAAAAGTACTCATTATGCAAATTGCCGTAGCAGAATAATATATATTCTATTTTTGGATTATAATTATTGATGCATTCAAATGTTATCACAGCTGATAAAGGTATAGCCAATCTAAATGACTTTGTATACGGCAGGGTAGCTTGTGAATTTATTTCAGGTGTAAGTGTTGATTATATTTCATCATTAATCCAAATCTGCAAAGTAGTTTAAGGTATTGAATAAATGTAGTGGATACAAAGTACACGGTTTACCTCTGAATTGTAGTGCAGTAGAAATGAAATACAAGTATCTCAACATTGTACTTAAGTACTGTACCTGAGTAAATGTACTTAGTTACTTAGCACCAAGCATCTCTCTTCCTATGTGAATGAGCAGCTGCCTCTGTACCTTGGAGATCTCGTTGACGAGGTCCTGGTACTTGTTGCCGTCAGTGAGAAGGCCCGCCTGCTCCAGGCTCCTGAGGCTTCTCAGGATCTTCCTCTTCTTCTGCTCCAGGGGCAGCTGGCTGTCCTCCAGGAGCGCCGGGCTGCTCTTCAGACCCTCTGGAGTCTGAGCGTCCTGGACCGCTCTGCGCTCTACGATCTTAGTGTGCTCCGACTCCTTCAGGAGCAAAAGTATATTAGAAGTTAGGACCCCAAAAAACTTCAGCAGTTCATTTGACACCAAATGGATGCTGAGTATATGATGCAAATATATGGAAGAAAATAGAACCTGTAGTGCAGAAGACGGGGTCTCAAGAATTTGAGGCAAGTTCTCTCCATGCTGAATCCGAATCACATCCACTACAAGCTTCTTGGTCCTGATACACACAGAATAGGATGATCACTGAAAGCCTAACATCAACTACAAATGGAAAAACTAAATGCTAATGACAATGACTTTCAGAAAAACTTGGAGAAAAGCAATTCAAATACAAAGCCAATCAACATTCAATCTCACATAATAATTATAAACTTTTCTCAACTGCTTTAATTCCATCAACGTGTTTATGTTTGTCGCCACGTCAAGTAACCTTAAAAGCTAATGGGTTAGCAATGACATTGGCTCGACAGTTAGAACATGAGGAGATGGATATCATTTATTTTTGGTACATGCATACACATGTACGTTAGACAAATCTATCAATAAAGATCAGGAATATTTGCAAAAAAGATTTTTACTGTCCTATACTGTACATTTTATATTTGGAAAAACCATATGAGCTGTTTTCTTTTCAGTGTTTCGTGAGTTATTCCTACAAGCGGTTGCAAAACTTCTGAGCGACCACTGAACACAGTGACAAACAATTTAGGACACAAAGACATGAAATCTATGAAATACCAAATATTTAGCAACTTCAAAATGTTTATATGCCAAACGGTGAGGAAGAAACAGATGCAGACGGATATATGTGTTCAGTCAAGATAAGCCTGAAGAACAAACCCCTTCCTTTTTGGACAGGAAACGATGGAAGCGCAGGAAAGGAAACAAAGAAACATTGAGTGATAACCCCTTTGTTTCCATGTGGCTAAGTACAGCAGCCAAACTCCATATTGAGTGCTTGTCAGGGGTTTCAGATGTGTTTTTATTATCTAAATGGATCAAGGCACCTACATTGCGATTGTACAGTATACTGCAGGATGGCTGCAACATGAAACTGTGACAGGCTTTACATGAGCCATTGGTCTTGGCATCCTGTCAGAATGCACTTACTTTGTCATCAGCGTCTTCAAGTCTCTATCGTCTCCTTCCAGTAGCTCAAACTTGCTGGTTAGAGCGAGCGAGATCTCCGTCTTGGCCATCTGGCTCAGAGCGCTCTCTCTGTTCACGTCATTCTGGTCTACAGCTCCCTCACCTCAACCAGAGAAGCACAGCATGTCAAATGATGCACACACACACACACACACACACACACACACACACACACACACACACACACACACACACACACACACACACACACACACACACACACACACACACACACACACACACACACACACACACACACACACACACACACACACACACACACACACACACACACACACACACACACACACACACACACACACACACACACACACACACACACACACACACACACACACACACACACACACACACACAGTGTAAATGTAACTGTTGGACAGTACCGAGCAATGTCTCCACATCAGGGACGTCTCCCAGGTCCTGCAGCAGCTCATGCAGCAAGTCATTGTGGTCCGGAGAGATGGCCTCCAGATGTTCCAAAAGCAGCTGAACAAAATCAGATGTGATTGGTCAAATAAATATGAAACAGAAAACTGTCATATCCAGAGCCATGGTCATCTGGAATTCATTGCCGGTCCATTATATACAGGAAAATATCTCCGTATTATAAATTGAACTGTGTCTGTGGGTAACTGATTGTTCTATATATGTTTGGTGCAATGATGGTTTAATAGGATGATAACTTTTGCTGTCCACTTCATACTGAATTCTAAATTGCATGAAATGATTAGTTGTGTTTTATGTATGTTTGACTGTGTGCGGACCCCAGGAAGAATAACCAATGCTCATGCTAGTGCTAGTGAGGATCCTAATTACCAACAAGAACAAGTCCTGGACACAAATCTGGAATTCTTGGCAACACATTTTGGCATTGGATATGTTTTCTCAACACAAAAATGTTTTTAGCCCATTATATATGGAGATTTCCTGCATTTCATTGTTTTATAGCCTATCTTTTGTGTTGTGGACACATCCCTTAGTTTTTCTTCACATAAAGATACCAGTGAGGAAGTTATGAAATGATTGTGTATCAAATAAAGGCTGACAGAGCATCTACTAAGGCCAACATGTACGTCTGCTCCATTGTTAGTAATTGTGTCAATATGTGCAGATTGAAACTGATGACCAAAAGGACACAGAGGGCTTTCACCTCCTCATGACATTTCCACAACCCTTTCAAAAGGAAGAGGTCTGGAAGTTTAAAGAATGGAAACAGGATGACGGTGTTAGGAAAGAAAGTGGCTCTAAGATAAAGAAGGAAAAGAGGGGCCAAGAGGTGACGAAACAAGGCGGAAACACACAGTCACAATGAGTGGGATTCACGCAGGATGGGAACTGTACATCGACTGAGTCCTGAAATAACATGTTGAGTCTGGATGGATTTGGACTTTTCTGATTTGTATGAGAGGTTGATTCAATGACTCCTAGACTTTAAGGAAGAACACTGAATTCCTAATTGACTGCTAGTATTAGCATTAATACTGCTAGTACCCGGAGTACTAGCACAGGAAAAAAGGTAATATGGTGTGTTTGACTGCTACAAGTAAGATTGAATTAAACCAGTCTAAATACATTAGACTACCGTAATTTTCTGACTATAAGCCGCAGCAGCGACATACCACTCTCGGTTCCACTTTTACTTTTGCGCGCTACCTGTCTCACTCTTTTCCGGCCTCCAGCTTTTCCTGCTGGAACCCGCCGCTTAAAGGTGGGGGTCCGCGGACCGGCCATAGAGCCCATAGAGTTAAAAGTGTTGGCCGTTAGCTGTAAAAATCCATCCATAGATAGCCGCACCGTTATATAAACCGCAGCGTCGAAAAATAGGGAAAAAGGCACGGCTTATAGTCCGAAAATTACGGTAATTGCTAAGTGACTGTAGTATCGGTACAAACATGTCATTTTTGCAGAAACTCTTACTATTTTTAAATCGAGACTGAAAACATATCTCTTTGCCGCTGCTTTTAATTGAGCTGCTCATACAGTATTCGCACTACAGGGTGCCATTTAAACATGTATTGTATACCCGTTGTGTTTATTTGATTATCTTTGCTTTTTAATGCCTGTTGTAAAATGTCCTTATATGTGTTTTTACTGTATTTATTCCTAAAAAGTCTTTAAATTTGTTTTGTAAAGCACTTTGAATTGCCGCGTGCTGAAAAGTGCTATATAAATAAACTTGCCTTTCCTAATTTACAGACGAGAAGATTCATATTTGATTATTATTAGTCTAAAGTAATTAAGCTTGGATTTACCGAGTGCGTGTTGATGATCTCATCTATTGAGATGTAGATGATTGGCTTGCTTAGAGTCACCATGTCGGAGTATTCATCAATATTAAACTTCTCCTCAGGTTCAGGGACATCACAGGCTGACTGGAAGAACACCCTGAAAGAGAAAAGAACATCAGGAATTAGTCGCTATAAGCCTTAAATCGTGACTCAGAGAATGGCATCCATTGGCAAAATGAAGTGAACTGGTCAAGTCAAGATACTGATCTTCTCTAAGGTTGGGTGAATTGCTCATGATTTGTTTCCAGAAAATGGACGAACATTGATGTGGATCTCCGGTAAAGATGAGTCAACCACTTTACCGGCCACACTGGCTCAGCCGTCCTTATTCGTGAGTTTGTCCAAATCTGTCTGAAGGTCTCACGATAGCTGGTTCAGCAGATTATAGCTTCTTGTTTTAATTATCTCTACTTTCACAAAGTCAACTTTAACTGTCCCTGAGCTTACGAGTTAAACATGTTCATGATAAGACCTTAGTTTATTTTTTAGTGTTGGAATTCTCTTGTGATTTTGTCTACTTATGTTGTTTTTTCAACAAATGGCAGGCTGTATATTATTAATGCAAGACTTGGCTCAATATTGCCCTGAGATACAAATATTTTAAAAAGGCATTTCAAAGACTTCTTCAGAACATATGTAGCACTACACCGCTACATGTTCACAACTATTGTAATTGATTTTGCTTACCTAAACTTCTCGTATGTCTGGGATATGTAGTTGTTCATTGGGGTCATATGTGCGTTCTCTCCCTCAAACAGCTTATTAGCAGCAGAGTGCTGCAGCATCTTGGCCACAGATCCCAGGTTGCGCCGCTGGTCCACGTGAAGCTGCCCTCCTGCTGACATGTCGATGATGTCGAAACCGTCGGGGGCCACGATGGCTGGGTTCATGTAGCGGTAGTACAGCAGGTTCCCTATAATCTGTCACCACAAGAAAATAATGCATCATGAAAATAGTTTGTAATGTTTATCTGACCTCGGCATGCTCGCAATGAAACGTGTGCAGAGAGAACTGTGAGAAGAATCATAACATAAGAATGACAGAAATATATATGTACACATTCAAGGGCTTCTACCTTCAGCAGCTCATCCTCTGAGGCATCGGGAAACCTTTCATGGAGGCTGTTCTTCAGAACCTTTGCTATGTATCTCATGCCATAACTACATGCAAAACAGAAAGCATTGATGGGACATCAAACACAAAACCACATGCACCAACGTACTGTAGGATAAATGATATGGTGAGATCATGACAAAGAACATGGAGGACCTAAGTGGAACAATGACACTTAGGTCACAGACATTGAGGGATTTCTTCAGCTCTGTATATGTCCACATACATATATAATATCACCTTCACATGGTATATACAGATTATGAATTGTGTTGTTTAGTAATATTTCCATTGAAGAACTTATGCGTTTGAGTTTTAAAAAATGACCTAATAATCACTGCTCCATAGATGATCTAGTAATGACCATTTCTTCACATGGACCAAATACCCTAACAACCAGAATGAGCTGAAAATGACGTGCCTAAGCATAATCATATCCTTCGTAGACGTGCTTTGGTCACACTGCTTGAATAATATTGTAACAAACTAGAGATGAATGCTCTGGGAAAATCGAAAAAATATATGTAAAAAAGGATAAAAATGTTAGGCAAATATTACAAAATTATAACAATGCAAGGTAATGAATAAATGTAAAGAATTCTGTACAGAGAGAAATCGGTTCTCTGTGTCCTTCTAATACATTTCACAACATAAACATTTGAAATGTTTATGTAAACAAATCCAACAGCAAGAAAGCACAGCCCTTGACTGAGGTATTTCCTGTTAGAACATCACTGAGGCTGAATGGTCTCAGAGCAGATTACACTGTCATGGGGTGCATTGTGTAACTATGTATTAGTTTGTATAACAGAAAGAACAGCTATGCTATCAAGTCTTGGATTAACTCTTAAATAAGAGTTTTAAAGAGAAATGTAAAAAGAAAAAACACCTGTTTTAGTCTTTCTAACAATGAGGTTTGAGTAATGAACCACAAGAGTCAACCAAATCATGCTGACCAACATGCAGGCATTGACGAGCAGTACTGTCACAGAGAAAACAGATGATAAGTGGACTTTGACACGAAGCAGGTCCTCAAACTTACGGGATATTATCCAGTGAAGACACAATGGAGTTCAAGACCTTATCTGTAGCCGTGCGTAGCGCCAGACCGGAGGCCTCCAGCCTGCTGCGGACCTCCTCATGGGACATGGCCTGCTCGGGAGTCACTTCATAGGGGAGCTTGCTGAAAGACAAAAACAACAGTCAGCAAGTGTAAGAATCATTCATGCATACTATTGTTTTCACAGTGTATGAATCACTGTATCATCATGTATAATCATTTTCTAAAAGATAACATCAACTGTGAGGATAGGACATTCATTTCCTGACCTGGTATCAGTATGGTTCAAACAAATGACCTCAATAATTGTTTTGTTCGACATTAGCAGCGAGTAGGGATGTCACAATATCAGATATTCACTACATTATAATAGTCTCCAAAATAAATTCACAATCAAGATATTTTCAAGATAACTTTAGCAAACTTAAAGGACAAAAAATCATGATGCAATCAGTCTCATTCACTTGAACTATTGGCTCTTTTTTTGGCAAATTAATTTCCCTGAGAATATGAGTGTAGAGAGGTATAGGAAGGCTGTAACCATAACTCTACAAAAGTGAACACAATAGAAAGTAAGAGAAATTATTTTAGAGGTGTTTTTTATTCATATGATATTAATATTGTTATGTTAATATCACACACATATTCAATTGTAGTATACCCTAACTCCTTTCTTTGGGATATAACATGCATAACTAACTACACTCAGGCTCGACAAGAACAGTCCTGAATGTAGTTATGCAGCAAAATTCAACATAACTGTCCACTGGGCACATTATATCCATCAAACAACCATATGTATTAAAGCTGTAATCATTCCAACAGACAACCCCTCTAATGCCTCTTCACTACCTGGCCTCTCCGGTGGCTGTCTCCAGCTGGTTGACCCAGGCTTTGTACACGTCTACTGGGTTGGTGTTGATGCCTAAACTCTTGTCGTCGATGATGTCTTTGACCACGGGAGCCAGCAGCTGCCTCAGTGTGTTGTGGCCGCGCGCGCCTCTGTTGAAGCTCACCACCATCTTGATGACTGTCGGGTTCCCCGTCACTATGTCCTGGATCTGGTCCACCTTAGAACTGAGACACATTGAGAACAGCTGATCAGTACGATTTGCCAAACAACAATAAAAAAAAAAAGTGCTTTTGGAATTTCCAACTATTGTAAGGATTGTTTAGGCACTTTTGCATTTGTACTACCTTTGAAAAACAATACCATTACTGTACACAGGGTTCATACACTTTTTAACCAATGATTTCCAATGATTTTCAATGACCTTTACCTCATTTTCCATGACCAAAAACATTACTCTTTCTCAGCGGTACCACTGAAAATGGTTTATTTGAACATGGAACAGGAAAATAAGGTCTGCATATGAAACATGTTGTGCCTATCTAAAACAAATCAAATAGTAGGCTTACTAGCTTCTATACACTAAAGCAACTAACATCTATCACAAGCAAAATACCTCGACATGTAAATGCCATTTTACGTTTCATTACTATACGATACAGTATTTATTATCATTATAGTTACATTTCCATGACTTTTCCAAAACTTTGGAAAAAATATTGTTTTCCATAACTTTTCCAGGTTTGTCATGACCGTAAGAACCCTGTGTATAATAATGGCTTGAGATTATGGCAATGATTAAAGCTGCAGTACTCACTTGATTTCCTCCTCCAGAGCCGTCTTGAAGAGTTTGAGCAGTAGGTATTCTTCTCTCTGGTTGGAGGCGTAGTTGTACAAGGTGAAGACCACCGTGTCCATAAACTTGGTCGACTTGTTTTGGGGCATCTGAAAGATCAGCTTGGCCAGGTAGTGTGGATTGGTCTAAAGGGGAGGGAACAAAAAGATTAACATTAAGTGTCTGCAACTGAACGTGGACCTTTCATTCAACCGAAGTTCAGCAGATGCAAGCTGTAGTTAAAGACATCATATTGTATCACCTGCAGCAGGTAAAAGAGATGTTGGTAGGCTTCCAGTTTCTTTCTTTTGCCTTTGTTTAGTCCCTTGATACCTTGTCTGTCTCCTGTAGTCAAGTCGTCCTTACTCGCTTTATTTTTCTTATTCTTCATTTTCTTATTATGGGACACAACATCCTTTAAAAAAAAAAAAAAAAAAAAAAAAAGGTTAAATAGTCAAACTGAACAGAACAAGTCATTCTTATAGGACTGTGAGCCCTCAACGTAAATATCACAGTTGCATTTCTTGTACACATGAAATCAAAGCTCGCGAACCTGCAGAGTGATCCTGTTCTTCACCAGCAGTCCAATCTTTATGTCCATCAAGTTCAAGTCTTTCTCCATTTGCTGATTGGAGCGAATATTGGTGACCACCTCTTCTCTGAGCCGCGTCACTTCCTGCTCTTCCTGAAGGTCCAGGGCGCTCTGCTCCAGCAAGTGGACAAACTTACGCACCACGGACAGAGGAGGGTCCTTGGCCCCAGCTAGGATTAGGCACACAAGAAAGTCAGCGGTCTTTTCAACATTCACACACACAATGTAATCTCATTGTTTAAAATGTCCCCATCAACTATGAACTATGATGAGCCAGGAGATACAGGAAAAAACACAAATGTAAGAAAAATAGGGAACTATAATTTAAAACCAGAAAAGCACTTTAAATCAATGTGGAATATGGACATAGCTCAAACACATTCCCAGCTAATATCATCACAAGATCGATAGTATATCAATGTGTGTTCATGAAAATGCCTTTCTGACTCACTTAGGGTCCTGTAGTCGTCTCTGGCTTTGTTGGCCTTTAGAAAAGCCTGGATTTTCACAATCTCTTTTTCCTAAACACACGGAGAACAGGGAGTCTTCAAAACACTGGAACTCAAAACACAAAAGACCCCGTGGAGCGACGTTTGGTTACTTACATGATCTTTGAAGAACTGCAGCCTCTGATTGTATTTACGTTTGGCTTTCCACATTTTCACAACAGATTGGATCTATAAAAAAAATGTTTTATGTCAGGTCTTCGGTATCGCAGCAACGTTATTTATGTTAGGTACTCATTTAAGAAATGTTTACAAATCCCAGCTACAATGGTTATTTGAGTTTGGGACTGGAGATAAAGCTTTCATTTACAGGGAAGGGGTGCATAGCTATGGAGGTGTCTAGTCTTTCAATAAGCATACTTTTTAATAATAATATTTATGAAAAAGAAAAGACTTATCACCTTGACAACCGAAGAGACATTTCTCTGGAGCAAATTCATCCTGTCTTTGTACATTTTCCTCTGTTTGTGACCTTTCCAGCAGGCCTGCAACAAAGGAAACATACACGTATAACAAGTTGTGTTTTGTATCAGTGTTGTTACCACAGCTTGGATAATTACATTTTGGTGGTTGATCATTTATGATTTTTATTTGCTTTTTTTTAAAGTGCTGCTGAAAGAATATTTGTATACACTCAGTAGACTGTTTCTAAACAGGTTTGTATGGACATCCCCATTATGACTCATGAGTCCTGCAGGAACACACAGCTGCATAAGAGATCAGATATTCACAGTGGAGCTATACAGTACCTGCAACTTGACGACGTGTGGCTCTTGCTGCCGTAGATACTCCATTCTCCGGGCGTGCTTTCTCCTGGCCAGGTAACCTCTGACCCTCGCCTGCAGCTGGGTCACCATGGATTCATTGGCCATCCATAACTGTTCCCTGTTATATTCTGCAGTCAAAGAGCTGACAACACCCTAAGGGGAAAATACAGATTTGTTTATGTTGATAAGGATTTGATTTGATTCGATTTATTTCGAATGTGTAAAACAATAACAAACAAATAGTGTCAAATTGATATACAAAAATATTACTGATGCTAAATTATAAATAAACAAATTATTTACACATCCCAAAAGGGGTGGGAAGAAGTTTACACTTATTTAATCCCACCACCCCTTCTCGCAAAAACAAACAATTATTAAAAAGCTTCTATAGTGGGATTACTATCTGATCAAATAAATAGGGATCCTGAAAATGAACATTAAAACAAAATGTGATATATACCATGATGTGATATCAGGATGTTAACAGCCCATAGGAATACACAATGCAGTGAAACTATGCATTAGAGCAGAGGGTACCTGGATTTCCTCTTTACCGAGCTGGCCACCATGGTGTTGAAACCCATCAGGCTCCTCCCAGGCGCCCTGTCCGGTCTCCAGGTTGTAGTAGTAGTCATATCTGTTGTTGATGCGATGTTTAACCCACACACTCTCAGTGCTGCCTGGAGGAAAGCAGAAAGGGCTCAGTTAGACACAGTGCAGTCACATTGAAACCACTGTTCAGGCATCAGTTTCCTGAACACTAAGCTTCCCAACATGTATTACTCATGCAGTAAGTATAATTACCTTTATCATCACAGTTTGTTTGTCTTTCCGCCAGTTCTGCCTGGTATGTCTCGGCACATTCAGGGAGCACCGCTCTCAGTCCGGCACTGGGAACCTGCAGAGCCTGCAGTGTTTTCTGAGCGTCCCCCTCGGCCACGGTCCTGTTGATGTCAGCCACTGCTCCAGCCACTAGCAACATGAACAAGATCACAACAAGGGAGCAATCATTGAGTTTAATATGAAACAGCACAATGACCACTTAGTACAACTAGGGAGTAAGGGGTTATCCTCAACATGTAACACAAATCTAAATATTGTGCCCACAATAATGGCAGTATTTGCTCATCTATGCTACACTATCTATTAGGGATGTAACGATATATCGAATATCGCGGTAAATAAATATCTCAATACCGTCGTGAGACTGACAAAATCTACCGCGATTTAAAAAAAAAAAAAAATCACCTTCTTGACAAAAACTGTTTTGTTTTTGAAGTGGTGGAGAGACAATGCACAGTTTGACCCACTGCTGTCACCCACGGCCAAAGCATGTCTCTCTGTCAGCAACATCGGTACCAAGCAAGAGAGTTTTTTCCACAGCAGGGGGTATTGTAAACGCCCAAACATCCCAGCTTCTACCTGGAAATGTGGACATGCTCATATTCCTAAAAGATAACCTTGATGATGCTGAATGAGTGAGTGAGTGAGTGAGTGAGTGAGTGAGTGAGTGAGTGAGTGAGTGAGTGAGGTGAGTGAGGTGAGTGAGGTGAGTGAGGTGAGTGAGGTGAGTGAGGTGAGTGAGGTGAGTGAGGTGAGTGAGGTGAGTGAGTTAGAGTTGAGTTACTTGAAAAACTAAAGTGAAACTTGATTTATTCTATTGCAGGGTCTGATTATTATATTGTTGAAAGTTTAAAATACTACTATCCTACTAAAATGCTGTACAAATCAGATTTATTATTTAATAAAGCATTTTATCTTATTTTTTTAAATAAAAACAATTCAAATTTTTTTCCTTTATTTTCCAATATCGCGATATTATCGTACCGTGGACTTTTTAAAATCGCGATATTATCGTACCGTGAGTTTTTGGTATCGTTACATCCCTACTATGTATGTAACTAAAGAGAAAGAAATACCCCTAAGCCTATAAGAAATACAGCTTATTGTATCTATTCCACTATTTTCAGTCAGTGTTACAGTCTCGTAAAGAATGGATATGGAAGAAGTGTGCAGATATATCTTCCATTAGTTTTGACAAATTGATTATGCTTTACAAATAATTACAAAGACTTGCAGAAGAAAAGAGTCTTTGAGGCCAATTTCATTAAATGATGTGTGACAAAAGTAATGCCAAACATGTTTAGATGACCATCAGGCTGAACTGATATATGCAAGAGCAGTTCTGAAAGACTTGTGTTGCTACACGATCAACAAATATAAAAAAATATACAAAAGTAAGTAAGAAAATTAGTTAGTAGTTAGTGCATGTGGTCAAGAGAGACATTTGAAACGAGCTACGTATTAATTTAGAACATTAATGAGTGTGTCAGAGCTGTGTGAGGATCTGAATCTAGTTCCCGATGTCCTCCTCATGTTGGGTCTGAATAAACTTTTGTTTGGGTAGTTAAGACATGGATGAGTGAGTTTAAACTCTGGGTACATACATGTGAAAGCCTCCTCTTCATCCTGATTGGCTGTGTGTATGGCCTCTTGGATTTGGTCCAGCCACAGCACTGCAGACTCATCTCCAGAGCTCTACAATCAGATTGAAGCACAAGGTCACTCCTGGTTATTCTTTTTTTCTTGGATGGATTGATCAGACAAACAAACGATGATAATGCATAGCAAGCAAAAACAATACTAACCCGATACCAAATTATAAATATGTTTAATTAGACCAAAAACATTCGATATCCAATGTTAGAAATAAAGTAAATGGAATTATTCAAAAACATCAAGTTAGGATTGTTGAGATTTTGCTCTACAGCAGTAGCACTACAAAGCAACACTGATAACCAACAGAACACAAGCTGGTGCTATTAAAGCAACGGCAAATAATACACGGTACCATTTCCCCTGTGTCCAGAGGGGAGGCCTGAGGAAAAGGAAAACATGTGTTGACAATACTGTAGTTACACTTCAGAAATATCCTCGTCCCAACATAACTACAAAAAACAGACCCTGCCTGAGAACGTCATTACAACTACAAAGCATGTTTATTCAGCCTGACTTCTGTGCTTGTTCTCAGGCTACTTTTAGAAGACTCTGGTAGGGGCCGGGGTTTATCTCTCACCACAGGAAGGAAGTCCCCATTAAAACACACTGAGCACAGTATAGGCAGATTTCTTTTTAGATCTGCATCCGGTCAATCATTTCCAAACCAACGCATCATGTGCTCAAAGAGAGGATGAATGTGCTTGTGTCGTGAGCCCAGCAAAAAGGACGAAGCAAACCAGGACAACAAAAAGATGAGTTAACTTTCATTGAAATGACTGGTCAACATCTTGAAGCAAAGTCAATATTATATTAGAAATAGTATAGTATCTTAGAAAACTAGCAATGGAAAACATCTATTGTGAATTTCCTAACAAAGCTGACACTACATTCACCGTTCAATGACTGCAAAACCACATCAAAACGTAAACCACAACAAAATACTCACAACAAAATACTCATCACATAATCAGGGGGATTTGTTCTGGATCACAGCTGTGAATTAACCATTAAGCGGGGTCCTCCCTCCTCAGTGAGTCAGAGGGGCAGTGACTGACGTAAGCAGCAGAGAATTCATGTTCGAGTCTGGACAGGAAACATGCTCACTGCAGCGTACAAACAGAAGAGCGCCCCACATACAGTACACTCACGGGAAGCGAGGCTTGAGCACAGATCGTTATCAGTTCTACTTTTCAGTACAGAAATGCAAAACAGCAAATTTCACCGATGGAGAGCTCTTACTGAACAGAAGCAACACCAAGAGGGCTGAAGACAACGTTTCAACTCTGGGATAGAGACTGCAGAGGGACATGGCACATCTTGTAACAGGACTACTCGTTTGTTTGCTGGCAGTGCAGACCATTCAGCATGAAGGTACGTTTATTAATATACTATTTATGAGAGTTTATCAAAAGGATAAGTGTCTCATAATTAAATACTTGTACTTTAGACTTTTCACGGTAGTTTTTAATTTTCTAACTTGTTAAGGGATCACAAATCTAAGGGACAAAGCTATTTGAGTAAAGCTGCATATACAATACAGAAGTTAAAACATTGTTTAAAAGATATTTAATAACATTATTTTAGAAATGTTCTTTTTTTTGCATAAAACAAGAGATATAACTAAAAAGTCTCCAGACAGCAGAATGAACTATACACATCCTGTTTTAATGTGGATTTAAAATGTACTTTTATTCTAAATGGAAGTTGCTTTAAAGCCATGTGTGCTTTCTTCCCGTATGTTCCTGCCTGTGTACATGACATAAGCTGCTCATAACCAATTCCCCCTTGCAGGATTAATAAAGTTGTTGATTGATAGACGTTGTCTTTTGTGTACCCATTTCTAGGAAACAAAGCCAGGAATGTATTGAATGAAACCGGTGTTGCGATACCGAAAACCTTTAAGGCAGTGCTGTACAAACCGAATGTCACCAGGTTGCTGCTCTACCCCAGCTCAGGCCCCCGGCTGCAGGTGAGCCCGGAGGACGCAGTGACAGCCTACACCACGGGGGTCCTCAGCACCAGGGTCATCCCCTCGTCATACATCCTGGCCATGCTGGTGGGCATCCCCTCCAACGCCTACATCCTGGCCTTCCTCAGACTCAAAGCAAAGCCTTTCTCCACCATAGTTCTTTACCTGAACCTGGCTCTGTCCGACCTGCTGCTGCTGCTCTCCCTGGCGCTGCGTGTTCATTACCACTTCAACGGGAACAATTGGATATTTGGGGAAATCTCCTGCCGGCTCATCACAGCCTTGTTTTATGGCAATGTTTACAGTTCAGCCCAAACTATAGCATGCATCAGTGTAAAGCGCTACCTGGCTGTGGTCAGGCCGTTCCTGTACAGAAGGCTGGCTAAGTCTACGCTGGCAGTGTGGTCCTGCTTGGTGGTCTGGTTCCTGTACGGTGTGGCTATTGTGCCTGAGCTCCTGGTCAGGCAGAGCTACCAGCTCACCCACCTGGGAATCACCACCTGCCATGATGTCCTGCCCCTAGACGATGAATCCCATTCCCCATTGGTGCCATACAGGATGATGCTGGTATGCCTGGGCTTCATAGTGCCATTCCTGATTTGTATCTATTCGCATGTAGCAGTGGTATACCATCTTGGACAATCCTGTTGCGACTGGAAACCGTTTATCAGAGTCAGCACTCTGGTTTTCATCATCTTTGTGGTGTGTTTCTTGCCAAGCGGCATCCTGCATATCGCCCACTACATCCGTCTGTTTACCAGTGGGGACGACAGACTGTATGGATATTACAGAGTAGCGGTGTGTCTCTGCTGCTTCCACAGCTGTCTGGATCCCTTCCTGTGTATGCTCCTTTCCAAGATGGCTGCCTCAGAACTACAATTTGTTTCTCTCCGCGGGATACAAAAGAGGCCTACTTCTATGACGTGAGACTGGATGTTTGTGCACAGAAACAGCTTCTCCATAATGGACCATTGTTGAGAATCAGCAGGGAAGCTCAAGCCCGACAAACAGGAATGTAAAAACTGAAGTCTGTGGATTCAACAGGGTGATAACGCAGTCTCTGTTCGACACAAAACAGCAACATCCTTTGTGAAGATGATTTTAAAATATAAGGATCAAGAAGGGAAGATTTAGACTCTGAATCATACTATCATTGGGAAACTGTTGGCTTGATGAGACAGAAACATTGGAATAACAATTTGCTGTGGTCATCATTAAATGTATATAAAAACAAATTATTTTCAAAAAATTAGACTCTTTTATTTTCAGTCTTAAATTACAGGATGAGAAAGTTCCGTGAAAATTCAATAAAAGTCGTTTTTACATTGAGATGAATTGACATGCGGTGACTACACTGGTTAATCCAGCCATTCGTTTCTTTGTGTTGCACTTTAAGGACCTGAGAGGCAGGAAATAGTGTAAAAGAAAAGAATTTTCACATAAAAACATTATATGTTAACTCAATTTCAAGTCTCATTACCTGGCAGAGGAGTTGTTTGGTATGTTGTAGGACATCGTGGTAGTGTCTGGCTGTGGCTGGATTCACTCCTGTTAACTTGGCTGTAGGGAGGAGCAGGGCTGCAAGCGTCTGCTGATGATCACCGGAGTTAAGAGCTTCATTGATCTCAGCTATAGCTATGACACCTGGAAGTCGAAGGAAACAACTGATTGATCAGGGTATATGCAGGAATCCTGAAGTCAAATGTAAAACCTTTTAAGACCTTTTTTAAGACCCTTTCCATACATTTTAAGACCTCATCGCTACTTCAACTTTTAACCGGTTACCTTGGCGACACACTTTACCTCACATTGACTATATACAGTATTGATTGTCCTTCCTCCTTATCTTCCAACCATTGGGACGCAAACTTGCATTTCCCCATAACGATGTTGTTTAACAACCGGCGTAAACGGACTTTCGGACGCTATCAAGCAGTGAGCGTTCGATGTCCTGTTCAGATGACGTCCAATCCAACGGGATGCCATAAATAAACGACAGAATCACACTACACAGCTACGCAATGGTAAATGGACTGTACTTATATAGCGCTTTATCCAGTCTTTAAGACCCTTCAAAGCGCTTTACATACTACATGTCATTCACCCATTCATAGAGAGCAGTGTACTCTAGGACCTAACATTCACACACGTTCACACACCGTTGGCCATCGGGAGCAACTCAGGGTTAAGTATCTTGCCCAAGGATACATCAACATGTTGAGTGCATGGGCTGGGATTGAACCCACAACCTTCTGGTTGAAAGACGACAGCACTCCCTCGCAGCCAGTCGCCCAGATGCAACATTCGGGCACATCGTAGAATACAACCTCTTTGGACCATTTATATACTTATTGAAAACAAGCTACAAAGTGTAATACCTTGGAAAATGACATTTAATACTTTTAATAACCTTCATTTTCGCTAAATTGATTTATTAACTTTTAATACTTTTTAAGACCCCGCGGACCCCCTGTTAATACATGATCAGAAAATTGTCTTGCATAAAATAACAGCTGCAGGCTGAACAAGTCCTTTTATATCTTAAGCTAGTCAAAGGTTCAAAAGGTTCAAAGGTGTTATTGGCATATACACAGCTACAGTGTAGTAGTGCAATGAACATCTTGGGTCACAGGTTCCTCCAACCATGCAACATAAATGTATATAGACACAACATAAAACCAATAAACAACAACAAGGAGTTGCAGTCATACTGTATGGCCTGTGGGTTCAATCTCTACATAAAACATAAGCAGAAAGTGTCTTACGCTCGTGCTCTTCATGGACCTGAACGTTGACAGTGTCGATGCATTTCTGAACATCATTCCAGGTGAGAAACTCTTGGCCTTTGGCAAGAGCCTCGCCTCGCAGTTGGATAAGAGTGTCTGCATACCTGAGGGAGAGGAAGTTCAACAAAGGTTCATGACATTTAAAGGACCCTTACTCATAAGCCAATCCCAGTTAGTGCAGCTTGATCAGAGCGATGCCTGCAGTGGAGTTCAGTGACATGCAACCTGAAGACAGTATGCCTGTTATTTTGAATCAAATAAATGTTTTGCTCTTAAACAGTGTTCATTTCGTCAACGAAAACTATGACGAAAAATGTTCGTCAACGACCTTTTTTACATGACTAAGACGAGAGGATGACGAGCTAAAAATAGATTCTTGATAACGAAAACTATGACGAAATGTATATTTAGTTTTCGTTGACGAGACGGGACTAAGATGTTAATGGTGGACTATCGGACATTCAAAATTCAGCATATTTTCCCCCAAGTGTCCATCTTGTCTGTCAAAATGCATCTTACGTTTCTAACTTGCAATATCATTATTTCCACTCTCTTCACTCCAGAAGAGCGATCTCCCTGTGTCTCTCTGTGTGCGGGGGGCGGGGCCTAACATACATGCTGCAGCGGACACAGAGATCTGCCGGGGACGGAGCGTTCAGAGAGTATACTTGTAGAGACGCATTTTGACTAAAATGTAATTTCTCATCGACTAAAACTAGACTAACACGTTTTGAGTTTTCGTCGACTAAAACTAGACTAAAAAAACTACGAAGGATAGGAATGACTAAAATGTGACTAAAACCAATAACCATTTGCGTCTAAAGACTAAGACTAAGACTAAATCAAAAACAGCTGCCAAAATGAACACTGCTCTTAAATCATCCTGTACCACCATGAGTGTGCATCAATGAGTGCCACAATATAGAATTCAACAACAACAGTGATTATTAAAAAAAAAAAGCACGATCAGCACCAAAGACAGCTATCAAAATACTCATCCATCTCACCTGTTGAGGTTATCCTGGTCCATGTTGGTGAAGCCCAGAGGAGAGTCTGATAGTTGCTCGCTCACTGCCTGGGGGTCTTTGGTGTCCAGCACCTCATTCAGCACCGCTACCGCCGACAGCATCTCCACAGCCACACTCAGCTCCTCGTGGCTCAGGCCAGACTGAAAACACATAAACAAAGTCTGACTCACAAGCAATGAAGTGATATTCACACAAACTACGGTACGTGTGTAGACTGGCCTCCCCTTTACCTGCACGGTCTTTGGGTCAACATACTTTAAAGAGTGGAAACATGATGTCTCACCCGCGCGCCTTGCAGCTGCAAACTGAACAGCTCAGCCTGGTAGAGGTTGGCAGCCGTTTGGTAGACGATGGGCAGCTGTGCTTCAGGGTTCGTCAGCTCCTCCGCTGTCTCCGCTGCATTGCCCAGACGAATGGCTGTGTTGATCGCTGCAATCGCCTCGAGTTCTGGTAAAGAAAAGGATCACAGAAAGTCATCTAGATACCCTAAGGCATGACAGCATTAAACTATGTTCTTTGTCTAAAGATAATAATGAAATTACTTTAGAAAAAAACAGATTGAAAAGGTGTATAATGAGCCGTACTGGACAATGTGACAGATTATGCATTTGTTCTTTGAGAAGTTTTCTAATGGGTACATACAGTATGTGATTTCACAACTGACCGGTAGTTATGTGTTAAAAACAAGGTGGGTAACAAAACGTGCTTACTTCGTTTCTCTGCCTCAGCAAAGTCATTACAAGAGGTGACGACTCTCTGAATCTCCTCTCTGTCCACCAGCACAGACTTCCCTTCATCCTGCAACACAAAGATTAGTTTACACTACAGAGAAATGACCAACATCCAGTGATGATTCAGCATGTTTTAATAAAAGAGCTGTGGAGGGCAAGGTGGTTTCCATACCAACTGAAATTGCAATGGCTGATGAGTTTTTCTCTGATGCATTGTCTTCACTACCTACATGTATGACTACGGTTCCCCTCAAGGACTCTGCATTCAGATACACTGCCTAGTAATGAAATCAGTGTCTACATGTTATCCTCACAGCAGAACTCAAAAGTAAAAGACCTTTTTTTGAGTCAGCTGGACAAACAAAAAAGCAGACAAAGCCTTTACAAAACTGGACTTTTTTCTAAGCAAATACTGCAAAGGTGTATGATTTGTTCCTACGCTAAACACCTGTTTAACTATGTTTTTTTACTATGGCTCTCAGGAGCCTCAAATGTTGCTTTTACTCTAGCCTGCCTTACTTATTGTACACAGTACTCTTACCAAGTGAAAATACATGATTTAACAAACAACTGGGAAAGAAGACTAGAGGGGCTCTGACTCTGAAGGACATGAACTGGGGACAGCCAAGCAAACAAGCTGTGATTCAGTACCTTAGATTTATGTTGGCAGTAGGTGGTGAAGTGCTCCAGGTACCAGCTGCAGTTTGACTGCTGAACCCCGAGCAGGGCCAGAGCGTCCAGCCTGAGAGCAGCCAGCAGAGAGGCCTCGTCCTGGGCCGACACCGCTTCATTCACCTGCCTCACCGCTGCCTGCACTGGAGAGGGGAAAACCACGCAGACGCTATTTAGGGATCATATGTGTTTTCTTTAAGAAGTGCTACAAAAACAAATCAGATTCTATTTAATTTCATTCCTTTAACTTTGGCTCCTCTACTGTATATACTGTCGAGTTCACGTGTGTTATGGGTCATTATGCACCAACAAGGTACAAAGGGTTTAGTTTTACATACATAAAGGAAAGCAGTCATGGTTTTTTGACAGTGTTTTAGTAAAAGTAGCTATATGAGGATCACATTGGAGAGAAAGTCCTTACTGTTGACAAAGTCAATGGAGCCCTGGATTTCCAGGTGAGTCACCAGCTCCTCATAAACATCTCTTTCTTCAGTAGCAACGGATGAGCGCTAATTAAAGAAGAGAAGGGTAAACATTAATATCAATTTTTTTATTTCACATCACATTTTTTAGTCACATCCATGTTTCCCCATTCAAACTGATTAAGTAACATATTACACATATCAGACTCTAGCCAATTAGAGGAAATGGACGACGTATGCTTGTCCAGGGTTTGTAAAGAGAATAGGAGGCGAGATGCCGGACGGTGCCGAGGGTTTGTGTTTGGTGAAGTCCAGCTGACTCTGCAGCCGCTGGAATGTGCTGGCCTGTGCAGCGACTCGGTGAGGAAACCCCTTTCAGACCTCAGCTGTTATAGCGGTCAGTACTACACAGGGCAGTCAAAACATCAGCTCAGCTCAAGGGTCCTGTTCACATTTGTTTTGCATTACTCAGATTTGTTCTCAATGTTTTGTTATTTGATTTCCGTGTCACTACTTTCAGACAGACGCTTAAGGCAGAGAAGTGTTGTGGTTATCAACCTGAATCGACCAGTCTTTGTAACTCTGGTCCCACCTTTGGTTGAATACTGATGTGAGATTCTATACATTGGCTTTAGTGGAGAGGTGTTTTTAGCAATTTATGTTAAGGTTACTATTGTTTTGATTATCTTTGCAACTCAATATTGGATTAGTCCTAAAAGAAAAAGTGAAATAGAGAGAGATTGAGTGTTGTGAGAAGGCTAGCAAGAGAGGAACTAAACAAACGTTGTTATAGAATTATTGTAATAAAGGTTTCTATATAGGGAAAGTCAGCAGTTTAATATAAATGATCTGAATGGTGACACTGAAACAAAAGAGGTCACTGAAGCGTTTGGAAGGCTTCTCACCCTCCCTGAGGACTGATCCTGCTTCCGAGCCTTGGCCTGGCTCAGAGCGTCCTGGTATTCTTGAGCCAGAGCTTCCTGGATGTTTTTCAGCATGGCGTTAGGATTATTAAGAGCTCCCATCGTCACAGACGTCTGACCTCTTTCGACCGCATCGTTGATGGCGATCACAGCAGCGTGCACTGAGGAAAACCGAGTGTGTGCAGAGTTTAGTTTTGGACAAAAACAACATAAAGTAAGGCAGAGATTAAGTGAAACGTCAGAGGACTTACAGGCAGCTTCGTCCACTGAGAGCTCATTGGCCAGGATTCCTCCGATCTTACTGAAAGCTGGCATTTGAATGCCATACTTCTCCAGCTCACTCCTCATGTTACTAATCTCTTCCTCTAGAAGAAAGGTAGAAACCAATTGCAAGTGTTGTGTCATAACGTATATAAAAGTAATAAAATAAACTGCAAGATACAATTGAGGTCGTTTCCCTTAAATCATAAATAAAAATTGGTTAATTTCTCACAAATATATATAGATCTAATTTGTTTCTGATGATCTCAAAAAGTCCTCCCTAACTGCATGCTCAAGCTGGTTATCCCCATGCATGTTTCCCTAAAGTAGAATTGGGAACAATAAAAACAGTTTGTTGATTGTTGTTGCCGATGTGATTGAAAACCCAATGTGCATAAGCCCTGAGGCTTATGTCAAAAGCTTTGTAGCTTATACATGTGTGTGTTATTTGTTGAAATGTAAATGGCTGAAGGGGATATTTTGGATTAACTGATATGGTGGATAATTCAAAGAGATAAATCTCAGACAAGATGTTACTCATAAGACATTACATGCTTGAGGGCATAATGATCGTTTTTCTAATTATAATCCAACAAGACAAATACTCACATACAAAGAACAATCAGGATCAGTCATTCAAAAAGCCCTCGGGCAACATTTATCCTTTGTCTTGGAAAACAATGAACAATTGAAATGTTTCTACTAATGTGCACTACGAGGTGCATTTTCTTGCATATTTCACATAGCTTGTGAGCTTGTGAGCTACCCTTGGCTTAATGAGAAGCTGATTTCCATTGGCGTTACCTGTAAAGGCCACTTTCCCCAGCAGGTCCTGGATCTGCGGTGCAATGCCCAGTTTGTACAGGTACAAGCTGAAATAAACCACATTTTTCAGAAGACTGTAAACGTACACAAATAAATGAATAAAACACTGAAAAGCTTGCAACATTCTTGTATTTTACGGTCTGATATCATGAAACTATAGACTGGTCACTTTCCCTTTAAGGTTTTGCTTCTGAAGGCCTGTAATGTCCCTCTGCCACCACCGGGGGGTAGTGTCTGCTCACATTACAACAAGCACTGAACACTGAAATCAACAAGCAGGTGGCTGGAAACTTCATAAAACTTTCATCTTCCCGCGGTTACCTGATGAGCGATAATGAATTATAGATATTTAAAGCAGGTCGCGTGACAGCACAGCTCTGATGCAGGCGGTGCTGTAGCTCGTTTATATCTGCCCTTTAGCCACAGTGAGTGTGTAAACATGAAATGTACTCTGTCCTTGGAGGCTTTTGGACAGTCTAAACTCTGCTGAGACAAATGTTTTTAAAACGCAAGCAGCTGATTCAGTCGGAGATAAAAACTCAGTAACAGCTGACTTGGATTAATGGAGGTGGCTGATTAAAAGCCACACAGATAACAGCTGACTAGCTTGAAGCACCTAGCTCTCTACAAACAGCGAATCCCCTTCGTTTTCTTTTCTCAAAAATAAAATGACTTTCAAAATAAAAAAAAGGCCTTCAATCTCTACCACTTGTTATGCACTGTACTGTAGTGTTATGTACTCTGTATGTTATTTGTCCATTTCCTTTCAATTTTCAAGAGTGCAGGGGAATCCGCTGCTTTGCCTCTATGTCTGCATACATGTGTTTGTACCCAGGGAAGCAGAGTATTCACTGGGTCCTTGTGGGACTGTAGTTGGATTGGCAGGAAGGAAGTGCACGTGTGTGAAAAATGAGGGAAGGAAACCAAGTCTCTCAGGACCTGACCAAAACACTACCACAGAGAAAACAACCCGAGCAGCTCACATAAGCACTCCCTAAAGCTGCGTTAAGCTGACTCCATCAAATGGATATAATTGACCCTTAAGTTTACTCCAAGTCATCTTAACTGAAGCACTGAGGGCGTCAAACCAACGACATTACTGTGAGACCTCAAACCTTTTGTTTTTACAGTATAACAACGTTTTTCACAAACCTGAAAACATGACACAGATTTCGCCCCTTTTGTGGTGAACCAACTAGTAAAGAGTAAAGCAATGAATCACCACACTCAGTTGAACAGAAAGCCTCTGATTACATACCGTATAGAGGTTTAGAGAAGCAGTGTGCAGTCATGCTAATCATAAGTGTTGAAAACAAACTCAAATAACAGAGTTTGAAACTGTTCAAGGTCATTGTACTGTTAATTATCTGGTGATTTAAGGAGTTTGAGTAAACAGGCAATACGGGGAGTGAAAGCATGTGAACTTGGCACAGAGCAGCTGGATGCAAGGTGCTGTATAATATAGCCTTGACCTACATAAGATCAATCATAAAAGAATATCTGTGTTTACCAAGCAACACTTTCTCTGCCTTAATTATTATATGATTATAGCGATTATTATATTATAGCTTAATTAGCTATTAATAATAATGCCAGCACTAATAACGTTTTCCAGTTTCTGTTTCATATCACTTACAAAGTACTATTCTTGTTCCTTATGTATATACAAGTTTAATCTTCCTAAACCCCACTGAGTAATAACATAAATGTTACACACTGTATGAACTGTCCTCCATAGCTGTAATTTAAATAAGCTGCTGTTTGGAAAGCAAAATAACCATTTATATCGCAAACTTGTCAAATTAAAGTGTTTGATACCGCCTGCCATAACCATTAAATGAATGTAAATAAATCCAAATGAGACAATTAGTTACTGTCAGTGACAAAGCAGACCCACATGACATCTAATCTGCCCATTAATCATACTTTAATTAACTACCAAACAGATCGTAAGCAACATTAGGGTGTGAGACCCTTTGGAAAAAAGACACTACACTGCCATTGTACGATCAAACACTCTACAGATGAGCGAACAACGCTGCTGTCACAAAAACATCGTGCATACGGTAAATGATAACTATGTTTTGGTTTTCTTGTTATTCTTACCTGAGTGCGTGTATGCAGTACACCACCTTAGGCATGTTTTTGCGATCGTACACATCTGTCGTTTCAGGATAGAATATCTGAAAGCAGAAAACACGACACATGTATAAATATTTATAATCTTTATTCTGCTGCGGCCAAAAAGAAAAACATCATTCTTTAAAGTACGAGCAGTTGCATTGGTGGATATATAAAATATATATACTGCAATAAACACTACCTTTGCAAAGCACATCCTTTTCACTACCCCAGTCAACTAGCTCAACACCAGTCAGTGTCTTGGTTTCTAAAATAATAAGGTTTAAAAAGTTCTACTGTATTATCTATTGCAGCGCCTTTGCAGCGGACTGCATTATGTTTTAGGTGATCATGATGCTGTTGTTCTGCCCAGGAGGTACAAGTGAGTATCAACATAACCTCATTTCTCTTCCCTGGATACACGACATCAGTGAAGTCTTTTGTCCTCTCATAAAAGATGTAATGAGGTAACTGCTCTGCGTGACGGCCACACCCTCATTACAATTTCTGTCAGTGCTTTGAGTGTACCACACTTTTTATAGTTGAAAAACGTTTTGCCACAGGTGATGTGGAATACTATCAATGTAAAGAAGTGCCATGCTAATTGATTAGATATTTGTTTACCCTTTGCTCTACAGCTTTGTTTACGTTTTACGAATACAATGTTAAGTCAGTCGAACTGAAGTCGTAGGATAACTTTTGAAGGTTGAAGGCAATCTGCAACTTTTATAGGAAGGATTTGACCTTTTCCTAGTTTTGGATTATACTGGATTGATGGATTCTGTTTTGTCTAAGTTGTAGCTTCAATTTCTTGGTTATAAAAAGGGTTTATGAGACTTGATCTAATTTGAGCTATTATGTTATAACCCTGAGCCAATAAACACATGACAAAGTTAGACATCCCGTTCCATAGTGTTTCAAAGCATGACTTGAACTGGCTGAGTCTCCCATCCTAAAACAAACTGTCTGTCATGATGATATATGACTGATTAGTACGCTCTTGTGTTGATGAGGGAATTATGAAAAATGTGTCCGTAATAAAGTATTCCTTGATTCTGATGATCAAGTGATATTTTTGACTTAGGGAATATAAAATAAATAATGAGGGGGTTTTATAAAAGCTTGAATTCATCTGCAAAAGGGGAACTTAATGAGAACAAAAAGTGTTTCCTAATGTATGATGACTGAATGACTGTTGCCTGGGTCTGTGTGCTGAGCATGTGTGTGTGTGTGTGTGTGTGTGTGTGCGTGTGCATGTGTGCGTGTGTGCATGGTTGCAAAACATGGAGCACAGCAGGGGTCTACATTAATGATGTGTGTGTCAGCCTCTTACCTTTGGGAGACCCACTGACTCCATGGCTCTGAGCCACTGCACAGTGTTGTCCGTGTGCCTGAAGTGGAGCCCGTTGCTCTGCAGGCAAAAACACAAGAACGGACGTATAAATGCGCCGTATAATTATGTGGAAATAAAACAAAATGTATCAAAATGGTATCGATGCAACCTGAAAGTGATAAAAAGGTTATGCCGTGCACAAATAATATTCATTATAAAAAGTTGAGCCCATTATCAAAGGCCTTAAACTACTGCGCCTGTTAGATACATGAAGGTCTAATGTTGACTACAAAACGTATCACTCCGTCAGTCTGATAAAGTTGGGTTATAATGTGTAAAAGAGCAATACAATCTCAAAGTCAAGCTAAAAAGCTAACTCACATGTTGTTACAAAGTGCAGAAAAACTGAAAATATTTGTTTTTAGGGCTTTTTTCACGATGTAAACGGATGAAATTGCAAAAACGGTATACCTAAAAAAAAAAAGGGAAAAAAGGGAAGGATGTTAAATGTCTATAAATGGAGATGCACCTTATAGCGGGCCTGATCTCTGTCGTAGATCCTCTTCACAGACACCATCTTTGGGGCAAAAAAGTTGGCAAGTTTGCCGAGGTAGACCCCGTTCCTCAGCCTCTCCTCCAGCTCTGTGGTAGGGGGCAAGTCCTCCTCCAGGCAGGCCTCCATCCACCTGAGAGGACACACAACAAACAAACTGAGGCAAAACCACTTTCAAGAAAGTTATTATACATTTAGATAATCTATATGAAATGTTACACAATCCAAGAACAATATCTCAGACGATTGCTCAAATAGCATAAGTGAATATAAATAAAGCATTTGAGAAAATGTTGTCAACAGTATGAGGAAAGTACAGTGAGAGCTCGACTCTTCTATCTAGGTGACTCGATATGTTTCCAGTTAATCACCAGGCCCATGGTTACGATCAGAGTGTAAACAAACATCAGTCATGTTTACTCCGCCACCTGAGGTCTGCTACAGGTTGCAGTGCAATTTATGAGGTGGCTGAATGCCTGCATGCCAGTCAATATTGGCTTTTCCTACACCTGCTGCCCTTCAGATCCAGGCAAGGACTGACGACAGAGAGCCAAGAACACAAAGATACATTTTAACTGGTATAATATATAAATTGTAAATATATTTATGAATTGTGCCAGTGCAACTTCATTTAACTGATGGGTTGTTGTTATTTTATACACCCACATTGAGCCCAGGATGCTTTAGGAAGGTGCTGTGGACAGACCGACAGTATGAGCTGTTGGGCGATGATAGGAAAAGGTTAGGTTTATTTGTTGAGAAGATAAAGGTGTGATCAGTAAGCAAGATGTCTAACACTAATATAATTAGTCCAAAGCCAAAATGGATCACTGGTGAAGGGTCATGAGTTTCCTTTCTGTGAGCAAAGGTTTTGATCCCAACCAGGGACAATCACAGAGGTGTTTGAAATAGTTAGAGACTAAAAACTCAACAGAGCATTTTCAGCAAATAATGGAGAATGTTGACCTTCTTTCAGACTGATGTCATTTCCCCTTGATAATTACAAGAGCTGCTTCAGAGCCCAGACATGTTAGGAAAAATCTATTCCAAAGTGCAATGTATTCCAAAGTCAATGATTTGTGAGCAGGGTGAATCATCAAAGTTGGAAAATCTGTTATACATTATCTTACTGCCTGGAATTGATTTCATGCTAACATCATTTACTATCATCCCACAGCTAGATAAATCCAGTGGACAGCGCTCCACGCTTCCTCGTGTTTTGTTTAAGGGTTTCATTCACACCGGCAACTCCTTCTTTTCTGTGTGCCAGCAGTGCAGCCTTCCCTCCCACAGGCGTGCACACAGACACCTTGTTTAGGTTAATTAAGGCTGTGTGGGTGCTCAAAGGACCCAGTCTGCCTCATAATGTGTCAGCACATTAAAAAGGAACAACCACAACACATCATGCACTGTCAAAACAAACGCAGTGGAGAGGTTAGGTTAAGCACTCAGAGGAATACAACAGCACGTAACAAGCTGATACTTTAGAGCTGGCCAGAAGGGAACTTCAGACTTCAGCGTTTAAATGAATGGAAATAAGCCGACAGATAGTTACTGCATTTTCCATGTACTATAACTTCTATTGTAAACCATAAAGGGGGTAATATTACAAATAGTGGAATAAGCTGAGTCTTTCTGAGAAATAGGGTTAAACAAATTAAACCTTTTTCAGTTTTTAAGGGTTAGGGTTAGGGTTAGGTTGTCACCCTTGTAGTCTTAACTAATAGAAGCAGTCATCCATTAGTAATTCCAAACAGGCATGTGTTGGCCTGGTATCTGCCAGATGCTGCTGGTTTATAAATATTACTGAACCTTCAACTTGCAGACACTTTTGCAAGTCAGAAAATACCTGTTTGCCCAAAAACGAGTGTGAAACTGATCAAGACAAACATGCATTCACACTGTGGCTCTGTATTGACAAGATGAATCAATACATCACAATGATTTGCTTTTGTTTTGAAATTACATTTTAGGAAAACTGCCGTAATATGAAGAACACTGCTGTATGCGTACACTTTCGGTTAGAAAACAAGATGTGCATTTTGAATTTCTCCCAGTCCCTCTAACATTAAACACCAAATGAACCGCTCTCTGCCACAGACATGCAAACCATTAAATACAAATCAGTACAGTGATTTATACCGTATCACAAAGCATAGTCTCGCAAAACTCAAGTGTATTGATTTTTCCTTTCACCCCTAGTGCCATCACACAGATATGCACACAACAAGGCATAGTGGCTGAGGTCAACCAAGGCTAAGCAGTGACGCAGATCAAAATCCACATGACTTTTTGGACATTTTCAACTTTCATTTCTTCATAGAAGTGACTTAAAAGGAGGGGATCAAACCCAGATAAAAGTCAAGATACTGTAACTGAGGTTAAAATAAGTATATGTTTGGCAGGAACACAGTCAAAGGAACATCCTGCATGAGCTCTCCTGTGAAACTTCACTTCCTGTTCTTAAAACAATGTGTGGACAACGTGTCTCCTGAAGCAGGACAGACTGCTGTTTACAAGGCTTTAAAAGCTGGCTTTCCTGTCATTGTCCAATCTGAGCAAACAAAAAGGCAGCTTTCAGGACTGTGGGACTTCAATCTGTCCCACGTCAACACATTATTATGAATATAACACTCATTTGCTTTCAGCCACAGTTCTTCTGACCGCATACAGAGCGTCTTTTGAATGCTTGCTTCATGTAGCCCAGTCATGCTGGTCATGAGTTTGTGTGTGTGTGTGTCTCACATTTTGCATATGTGGTGGTGGGGTAGGGTGTGTCAGAAAATAAGAATAATATCCCTGACTAAAGAACACATGATAGATATCCTGGGGTGTGTAAAAGCAAACAAAAATAGTTACCATCCAAAAAGGCTACAAACATCCATTAAGTGTTTACTCTCCTAGGATGGCACAAAGTCTGTTCCAGAAACTTCTAACCACTGCATATGTTTGTAATGTATCTTTTGTAGGTTGTCTATAAACTGAGCACATTGACAACAATATGGATCACTTAGCTCTCTTTAATGTGCAGTAAAGAGGACTTTGAACAGCAAAGCATGTGGGCAATCCACCATGTAAAGAACTCTGGTCTGGGCAAATATGACACTTCATGTGACATAATATAAAAATAGTCTTGCATGCACTATTATAACTAACCCGCACTGAGATAATGACATTTAACACACAGCTGTTAGTGAGGATATTTTCATTGAAACAGCTCTTTTCTGTTTGTATTATTAATACATGTTTTAGTTTTTAAATCAGATTTCGTATGACTTTGTTAACAAGGGATCTAAGAGTAACTGGACAGGGCTTTCCTATATTGTGTCCCATTTCATCAAAGATATTTTGACTAGAATTACAAATATTTGAATGAATTGTAATGTCTGTTCTCGAGTTTGAATCTCCTGGTGATGTGCATGCCGTCTCACTGTCACACCGTCATGGCTTACTGGGGCATTGTTAATGTTAATAGAAACAGATGTGCTTTTCCTGCTGTGAGAAGTCCAAATCTCTGCTGTGGATAAGGCCTAGAACAATGTTGCAGTGCAGATTGAAACTGATATTTTTTTAAATAATATCACTGTCAAAAACTATGTGAGTGGGATCTGCGAGTTTGAAACAACAATCCCCTTGCCGTCTGGCATACTATTAAAGCAGAAATATGAGTTAACTCAAAAGTGTTTTAGCAATAACAAATTACAAAGTTAAGAAAACAGGAGTATATACTGTACCTGCATGTTCACTGTCAAAATAATACATGATAGACCTTTTGTACTATTTAGTGCAGCAGGACATTTGATGCATGACGCCGTTTCTGCACCAGTTCATTTGATGTGTTTTCAAACTCCTGCAATCAAGTGCCTTTCTCGGTCAGTTCTGATATCTTACCGATATATAAAAAGCAAAGGTGGATAATGAAGCTATGTCTCTTGTAATATCATAATAACCCAGGTGAACTAACAGAGTTACTTCTGCATGGTTGCCTTGTTGCAGTGACTCCTGAGAGCAGAACCTAATCCCACCGCTCTGTATGCAGCTGTCTTAGACCCCATTTACACGGGAACGCAAACAAACCAAATTCAATATCAAAAAAGTATTCCGTTCAGACGGATACGGCTCACTAAACGTGTCCCTTCACACGAGACCGCTCGACCCGCTGGAGACGCTGTAGTGCATATGCCGGGCCTCTAAGTGGCGCTGTATTTCCGCCACAAAATACACCAAAAGCAGCGAAGAAGACCCCCTGAGCATGGTTGCTATGGTTGCCCTTCTGTTTATTCTCCGCGATGGATTTAGCAACATGTAGTTCAGGTAGTTCTACATGTCCACTTGTTGCTTATGGTTGTGGTAGAGGAGCTGTAGATTTTGCACTTACATCTGTAGCATGGTCAGTAGCAGTAGCACTAGCAGTAGCTACTGACCATGCTACAGCAGTGAGCAGCAGAGGTGGGGAGAGGCGGGGCTATGGCTTCATCGTTATCAGGAAATGATCGTATAGGGCGTACACACAGAGCCGTTTGGCCCCCCAGAGCGTTCCATCCGCAGATCTATCCACCTTGGGACCCGTTATCGTTTGAGGGGTCCGTTTCCGCGGTTCCGTTACGGCCTCGTGTGAACGAACGGGCTATACGAAAGAGAAAAGTAGCGGATACAACCCGTTTCGTTCCCGTGTAAACAGCGACTTAATCCTAAACCAACTTGACAACTTTCCCAGAATAGAGGTTCCACTCCACATTAAACAGGACAGTAGAAAAGTGAGTAGCACTGGGGAGAAATAACAGGAAGTAAAAAAGTGAAAGTGTGAGCACGTGTGTATCTGAGAGTTAAATAGCGGTCATTTTGAGGTTGCCTTCACAATGATACTAGAGCGCGTGTTCCTTAAACCACCGCAGTGCAACTGAGCCACGCTTCAACAAGTCTTCTTTAGCACACAAAAGATTATCTACGTATGGCTCAATGATGACGGACAACTGAATCTCTGCTTGTTTATTCAAGCCTGCCTCACCTTTCTAGACCGTTAGTATCTAGTGACATAAGAAGAAGATGTAGGCTATTTAAATGTTCATAACTGAGTCAAAGTGCAAGTTCAGTTGTGAAACTATTATCTGTCAGGAAATGCTGATGTAAATGAGGCTGTACACACTCCTAGAAAGTGTTTTACAAAGAGTGTGCCTACAAGATGCATGACTGCTGTATGACTGCTGAACCACAACAAGGCTCCTGAATGCTACACTCTGTTAGAAACATCAATAATTCAATCTGGAAACAAATCTTTCTGTGACTGGGCGGGGTTGTTTCGAAAGCTGTGCGTTAAAGGAGGCATGATTTGACTTCCTGCTCAGCTGGATGCCCTTTTTTAAGAAGACAGGAAGTGGTTTAGTTTTTCTAAGGCAACTCACACAAAAAAATAGTCTTTATCAAGTTTCGTAAGTTTAGCTTGTAAGATTATGGTGGGAATCATTGCAAGCCATTATTATAAAAGTATTTACTAAACATACTGAGGAAGGTATCAATAAGCCTTCTAGATTGTTCTTAGTTGATCATTTCACTGAGGGTGAGAGCTCAGTGGAAAGAGAAGCACCATTTCCACTAAGTCAGCACCTCCCATGCCTAATCAAACACGTTCTCGTGAATGCTTACAACTCCTCGTCATCATCTGCTGATTCCTACCTTTCATTGTCGCTCTATCTACTATAAAACTTACACACTGCTTATCTATTAGTCTTCTCACTTGCCGCCCTCCTCCGTCCACAACCACTCCCTGCTTTGAGGTCTGCATAACGATGGTCATTGAACACACAGACATACAATACAAAACCGTTCGACCGGATCAAACGTCAAACAAAGCTAATGCTTGACCCAACAACACGCCCAAAGTCATTCCTCTGAGCTGTGAGAGTTGTAAACACTATGAAGGATTGCCTTTAGTCACTATGTGTCGTTAAGCTGCTCTTATCGTCAAGGTTTTTCCCTTTCCTGTTGGAGCCAGCGTCCCCCTGTCTTACCGTTTGGCCTCCTCCAGGTGACACAGGTACTCGTAGGCGATGTTCTGTCGTCTCCTCTCATCCATCTCCTCCGCCGACAGCCTCTCGTCGTCCTGGATGGCTGGAAAAGGCATGCAGATGAAACAATGAATGAACATACTAGTGTGCTGTGCTTTCTTTCTGGTCTTTTTACAAATGGAAACAGTGAGAATAGGGCTGAGCAAAATAACTATCATGATATAAATAAGTATATTCTATTTGATTGAAATATCACAATATAGCAAATAAAAAGAAAATCACATATCACATTCTTTACATTTAAAACATATAAAGAAAATATAAAAAAAAAACGTATTGTGTTGGTTTCAAATGAATGATTGCTTTATTCATTTGGACATCAGAAACAGAACGTCAATAAATGTTTATTTTGAGTTATAGCTCAGCCTCATATGAATCACATCGTTTCAACATCAGCCAGTGCAGTGTCCAAAACCATGTGACCTGCATCAGTCATCCACCATTACTTGGGCTTGTTTCAAATTAAGTAAGTTATCTTGACACAGATAACATTACACAGCTCATTCATAAAATACGCTAACATTACAAGGCGGAGAAAGAAATAACACTCCCAACACATACAGCAAACAGAACAAGATACACTTCAATGATTTGCACTCAGCATTTTATAATCATTGATTGCAAAGAATCTCCTCAACACAGAAAGTGTCTCTCGTCAAAGAAATGTGTTCACTTCAAAAAGTACAGTATGAGATGAGCTACTGAAGTAAAACTAAAAGAAAACTGATGCTTAATTCAGTTGTTAAAGAGGCCCTATTAGTCTTTTGAGTCGTCCCTTCCTGTAGTGGGTTTAATAGGTTTTTACAGGTGGACCCCTTTGTTTACTTAGCAACAAGGGGACATCACTGCTTAACACCTGCGCTTCTATTGGTTAGCCTTCCAACACATTGTCCGTGAAAAGGGAGGGAGGCGTGTGGTGCAGTGGGTTGTGCGTTGGGATCAGGGGGTCACAGGTTCAAACCCCACTGCAGTCAGCATGTCGTTGTGTCCCTGGGCAAGACACTTCACCCCAAATTGCTCCTGTGGGGATTGCCCACAGTATTGATTATGTTAGTCGCTTTGGATAAAAGCGTCTAACAAGTAACATGTAATGTAATGTAATGATAAGGCTAAGGGGCGGGACATGTCTAAGTAGTTAACCAATCACAACAGAGCCGGCCAGCTAACCAATCAGAGCCAACTGGGATCTGGTTTCAGACAGAGGGTGAAAGGAGGTGCTGCAGAAAAAGGCAGTATGAGAAAAATAAAAATACCTTTTTGAATCATTAAAGCACGTAAACATGTCACAGTAGAGGCTTCAAATACAAATATCAACCTGAAATATAATATGTCCTCTTTAAGCAACTACACTGGCCTTGTACATGCGCTGCACAGCAGGTGCACTTCAAACTGTGGTGTTAAAACTTCACAAAGGATATTTTTTGTTAACGACTGTTGGTTTTGACAGCTAGGATCTCGAGTGCCTCTTGGAAACTGAACTTCATCCCATGCTCCAATGAGCCTTTGTTTGAGAGGAAGGAAATGTCCATGTCAAAGTGACCTGAGTGGGGTGCTCCACAGACAAGTGACTTCTGCTGAGTTGACCTTTACCTGCAGCTTAATGAGATCTCCTCCCCCTGACGCTCCTACCTCTGCTCTAATCCTATCAAATCCCTTTATTTCTGTCTGAGTGGAGGGACAGTCTCAGACAGGGAGGCTCGGTTTAAGAACAGAGCTTTCACACACTAGACCAAACACCATGTACTGGGTTTGAGTCATAGGTTTGAGTAGAAGCTAGCACCTGAGGTATCACATTCTGTATCAGGGAGGAGGACATCAAGAAGGCTAGACTAAAATACACATACTGTATAGAGTCAGAGTTAGTCAGTCTGTCTTCTATCTATCCACATTGGTTATATGAATATTAGCCTACTGCCTCTTGGGATGCCCTGTTGAACTTTTAAAGCTGATCTAATCCCAATCCTGATCACAGTTGTGGATTCCCGCATTTATTCAGACATGATTATATTGACCATAAAGGATGCTAAGTTAAATCTACTGCTGCAGTCCAGAGTAGAATAGTAGCAGAGGAGCAAAACAGAGGGTGAGTTCACAGAATTCAGATGAAGGGGAATCTAATTTTTAAGTCTTATATTTACGCTAAGTCGTGTTAATGAGCAGAAACGTAGCACAACATCAGAGGGAAAGCACTGCTCTGGAAATAAAACCAATCTTATTTAGATGTTAATATGAACAAGAAGAAGTACAAGCAGCAGCCCCATTCATTTCAATGTGATAGTGCAATAACACTATGTTGTCCCTAAACATCAATTAATAATTCTGATAAATAATTGAACCTCAATATTCCTTTTAACTGATTATGATTTTAACCATAATCTTGATTTACAGCCCTTTTAGTACGTTTTGAAATAGTCACAATAAATTAAGCCAATTCTGCTGTTTAGGGATATTCTACACACAGTAAGATCTGTAATTCATACTTAGCGCTGTGCTTCAATTCCTTAGTGGCTTTTGTAGCATTTTATCGCTGTAAATTGTATATGTTGTTTATTTCTTCTGGAACTGCAATGCATGTGGAGTCCAAGACAAATTCCCCCAAAGGGACATTTAAGTCCAACTTCTCAAGCGCTCTGTTAAATTCAGCCTATTTATCAGCCACCTGCGTATACATCCGTGCACTGGGTCTCAACAGAGGTATTAAACCCACATGTGAGAAGAGAAACAATCCAAACACACACTCACAATCTGGACATCCAACCATAGATTAGTGGCCCAGCTGGATACAGATGTGTATGAACACACACACAGACACACACACACACACACACACACATGTCTCAGGGGAGAACAGCCCCAGTGCAGCCGTTACACACACACACACACACTACCACCACTGGCTCGCTTACACACTTCCTGGAAGAGCCTGTCTGCACTTTTGCACTAAGCGTTATATTTAACCCTCAGGATGGGGTTGTTGCCTTTGTGTGTCACAGGATCACCAGACCTAAGTTATGGCCTCCATGATTATGTCTCATGCTGGGGGGGAAAGCACATATTAAAACTGACTTTGCCTTTGTCCATTTTATAGGCAAATCCATAAACTAAGGGTAGTCTGACATTTATTCAAAATATTTCAGTGAATAACTTTGCTTTAGTGCCATAACAGCACTTAAAACCCTTAGGACACATTTGGCTTGTTTCACACAATGACAAGGCCAGCAAATTAAAGTGTGGTTTTTTCACAATGTTTGACAAAAATGACTCATTGTGAGTGCTTTTCAAGGGTCACACCTCTTTAGGATTCACATTTCTAACACAGCATAAGATATAGTGGCCTGTTTTCAAAATAATTCAAGAGTTGTTCAGTAAAAATCAGAGGCAAAAAGATTGCACTGATGACATAATTGATTGGTGTTATCTCTCAGGGTTGCACTTTGCCCACAGCTGTTGGTCAGTGACAAGATACCTGGTAACTGACTTGGTTTGCAGACTGTATGTGTTTTGTATCACTTACATTCTTAACATACTAATGTAGCTAGTTATAGATTTCTCAACAAAAGCAAAAACCCTGGTTAATGGGTAACCTATGAGAAAATGCCTTATGTGTAGACAGGCTGATATGCTAGCTGCAGCCATTAAACAAATAGATAACAAAATCCCTGTGGTTTAGTTAGGAGAAGAAGGGGGAAAACAATTGAAATCGTTCTGAGTCAATCTTAAAATCAACATACAGCCTAGACCTTGAACGTATCATTGTTTTGGCTTGAATTTAACAAGCAGGATACAACTTCTTCCCCTAAGAATCTCTTTCATTGACAGTTTATTTCCTCTCAGGCTACACATTTCATGCCTATTTTTGCCATATCGACACACCTAGGTATCAAGGTGCTTCAAAACCACCTGTTGCTCAAACGTCCCTCACCTTAGCTTGCATTCAACTCTTGCCTCTCATAACCAAGCAAACACAGTATGTTTAACAGAGCTTGAAACATAACTTACTTCCATAGCGTGGCTTTTGTAGAGCTGCGGTTTCTTCATGGTACATCTTGCGTCGTTTCCTCCACTCGTGAAGTCTTCTGCCCTAGAAATAACTTCACCTACAAGCTAACGTGACAGCGGTGTGCCGCGCCTCTCGGGATATATTGATACCAATAAAGAAAAACACGCTGTGTCGTTAACTAACTGGAAACATAAGCTGGAAATATGGTTCGAATTTCTTCTGAAGTTACATGAAAGCGCCGACTGTCACATGCGGCAGACAATCCCCATGGTGTGCACTTCTTCGGACTGAACCAAGTGTCTGTGCCTTATCTTTCCCCGGCAACGGTCTGACTGAAATGATTGACAGGTGAGATTTAGTCTTGCGCACCACCTGCTGGACATGAGGTGGCTCGTGCTGCATTAAGTCATTTAATTGTATATTAAATGTTATCCGACTTTTACATTGTGTTGGCTATATGGCCAGATATATGACAGAGTACACAGATGTTCAGTTTTTTTTCTATTTTTTTCTATTTTATGGTTGTTTATTTTCTACTCTTTTTCGTTTTCGCATTATGTGCAATGCCTGTGATGAAAACATTTTCCAAATCGGGATCAACAAAGTAAATCTTATATCTTATATACCTACTGCCACAAGGGGGCCTACTGTACTCATATCCAGTGGTGTAAAAACTACTGAGATGTTATACTATAAGTAAAAGTTTCAATACTAAATTTAAAAAATACTCTGTTACAAGTACGTAGAAGTCCTCCATTCAAAATATAACTTAATCAAAAGTACAATTGATTTGATTGATTTTAGCATCCAAATACACTAGAAGTACCAAAAGTATAAGTAGGCTACTTGTTTAGCGTAATGCCCCATTTTACAGTCTTATTTATTAAATAACTGGAATATAATTATTAATGCATTCATATGTTCATCACAGCTGCTGGAGGACCTTATTTTAATTACTCTATATACTGCATCTGTATGTTTTAAATCCCATATAATAGTTGAATTATTAGTTGATTTAAAATGTGTATTAGCTAATAATCTGAATATGTAAAGTAACTAAAGCTTTCAGAAAAAAATTGTGGAGTAAAGTACAATATTGGCTCCATAATGAAGTGGAAGTTAAAATTCAAAGTGTTATTGAATAAAAACCCTTAGTCAAAGTACAAAGTAGCTCCAATTTAGAGGCAGGTGTGGCCAAAATGAACAGAAAAAATAAATGTGGCCTACGGGTGACAATAAATGGACATTTAAAATACGTTTTGATTAAATGAAAGGCTTCCACATTTATATATATTCTACAAATTATGTTATCTAACGGGATAAAAACACCTATTTGTATAAGTTAACCCAGTGTCACAGTATTATTGTGTTAGTTTATCATTTCCATTTCATAATTTGCCCACTAGATGGCAGCATTAGTTTGATAATATTGACCACAAGGAACACAGTATTCAGGGTGTGTTTTTGGGCATGTCCTCAGACTCAAGGACCTGGTTTACTGAGAGCACAAATGAGGTTTGACGGCCTTATTTATGTGTTTGCAGAATTTTACATTTAAATGATATTGTTTTATTCAAATAATGCATAATTGAGACTCACATTTGGATCTTGATGCAAATGCATGATCATGTAAGTGCAGTAATGTGATTTATAAACACATTTTATTCTTAGGTTGGAGACAAGAGTTGTGAAATCAAAGCCCGGCATAATTTGCTAGAGAACATAGCTTTTATTGTATTGAATATATGTTCAAAAGCAGCACAGTCTGATATCCCTGCTTCTCCAATTAAATAACATAATTCACAGGGCATCATTTGGCAAATATATCTTCACATATTTTCACACTTATGGACCTTTCAACGTACAGCTCAGTCATTCTATGACTGGCAGGCCCTTCACAATAATATACACAACTTTATTCTCCACATACATTTGATTACCTCCATAAAATGGATGAGAAACTTACAAGAGTGATACATTCACATTTTTCCTCAACAAAAATCTGAATATTGCCATAATTATCTGCCATAAGAATTCACACAAAGAAGACAAAGTTGAGCACAAAAGAACAGAAGTTTTCTTACATACATGCACGTTTTTGCACACACGCGCACACACGCACACACACACACACACACACACACACACACACACACACACACACACACACACACACACACACACACACACAGAGTAGCAGGTGAATAGTGGCGTAAAGCCAAGGACACATAGAGATACAACAGAGATACAGTAGATGGATTTATGGCTTGGACAAAGAAGGAGACACATAACTCGATCAAGGAGCTTATACACGTATAACCCAGAAGTCCACCAATATCAGCTTTAATATGTACATTATTTACACTCATGCACCCTATACTCTGCTCTACACACACACACACACACACACACACACACACACACACACACACACACACACACACACACACACACACACACACACACACACACACACACACACACACACACACACACACACACACACACACACACACACACACACACACACACACACACATGCTCTCTCATACATACATACATACACACACACACACACACCCCCCCGCACACGCACACGCACACACACACACACACACACACACACACACACACACACACACACACACACACACACACACACACACACACACAAATACAGGACAGCAATAACCCAAGTACCTGAAACATACCAGGTAAAATAATTTATCCCCAATATAACACCACAGGTAGATCTGTCACCAATTAAGGTTTTATCTTATTCAGAAAAATACAGATCAATACTTATTAGTTAGTTATTGATAATACTTATTCTTGTTAATCTAGCGTTGGATTGCCACTGAGCTAAAGTCATCATTTTTTATATCAGCACATTTTATTAGATATTTTTGCTATATCTTTGTTCCAAAAATACTGAAATCATATGGTATTGTGTTATATATATCTAAATAATTCCAATTTCAATTGAAAATGTTAGAGGTATTTTTACACTTTCAAAGTAGCACTGGTCTAAGATAATTATCTTTGCAGTATACATTGAGGTTCCAATGTTCAAAGATAAGGTACTTAACAGCTAGTACAAGGTAGGTCATGGTTTCAAACGTAAGATTATGGCAAAAATAGATTTTAGACAAAAATGTTGGTAAAACAGAGCTAAAATGTGTCATCTGGTGTGTTTGTTTATCTTCAAATGTAAGCATCTGAAGATTATTAGTTTCCTCCGGAGAATCATGGTTGACACCAATTAGCTCTCATAAAGAGGTGGATCTTATTTACATTATTAATTTGTAGTAATTCTCTGTAACTTACACCATTTGATCATGTTATGGTTCATTGTTACCTATAGGAACTATTGTTTGTTTTTTCAGGAGCATACTGTAGTACGCTGATCTTACTTAATACCTGTGTTATTTTAAATGGGGATGTTTAACAAAGGACACTCGCAAATGGATTCACACCCAAATAAAATCGTCCTTATATTTCACATATATACACACAGAAATTGGTATGATTATTTAACTTACTTTCTTCCTATTCAGTTTCTGTCTGTTCCTCACAACCTTTGGACACCACATGCCTGTGGGCAGACTGCTGCAGTTAAGGAGAGGCACATTTCAAAAAAGGCCATTCAGTATTTTAAAAGGAAGTAGCGTGACATGTCATTATCAACGTCACTGCCACAAGCAAGGTCCAATAACACAAAACGAAATCAGAGGGAGAGCTCATCAGAGAGAGAGCTCATCAGAGAGCCTTCGTACAATAATACAACACATGGATCGGGACCTGGAGTAACAACATTTGGATTAAATTCATTAATCATTATTTCAACTTCCACAATAACAAAAAGCAGAAAATAAAATTAGCAACCTCAGATTCAAAATACCACACAATTATTAGTACCAGAAAATAAAGTTTTTCAATATGGCCTTTTTGATTCTTTGTTGGGTAGGTAATGCAAAGGGCTTGGCATCATACAAAAGATATCTATTTTGAAAAGGTTGCAGATGTCAGAGTAAATGTCATGTCAAGCAAAACAGTTTCTTGTATAAGCATAGGGAAAAGATGTAGGTACAGTACATGTGGGTACCAGTCTATTTTAAGAGATGTTTTGCACATGAACTATGTGTGACTTTAATTTATCTGATTTTTTATTAATGACTTTCTGCACACCGTCTACAACGCTTCCTGTGGAAGAGTGTTGCGGCGAGCCAGCTGTCGTACAGCTGGGTCGTGTGTCCGCTCTGTCTGATCATCTATTCCCCACGTTGTCACACAAGGTTGGCTGTGCTCATTACAGCTTGTTTTTCACTTTTCTCCCCATCTGGCTTGTCTTAATAAGACTGTATCAATATTGAAAGCCTTGAGCCTTAACCATGCAGTGACTCCACACAAGGTTATGGCTGCAGCTGGAAAATGGCAACCAGTCACTGCAACAAAACCCCACCAAAGTTCACCCAAAACATGAGCAAACACTCAGCTCTGTTTGTGAAATCTCCTAAAAATACATTCACAGAAATGCTGAACTTAGCATTGACTAATTGGAATTGATGTAGATGTATATGATCAATGTAAAACACACTGTGAGAATGGTGGGTTCAGCTTTACCCTAGGTACAGTAGCGAATCGCATGAATAATGTTAAGATATCTGTGAACCAAGCCATTTGCATTCCTTGCTCAATGCTCCCTGGGCTTCCTCTCGGATTCACCCAAGTTCTATTTAGGTTTTCTCCCAGCTGTTGAACGCCAAGCTGGTGTTACATGAGGACATTCGACTTGGTGTCAGGCAGCCGGAGTGCAACCAGGCCTCCCCCGACTAGCACAGACGAGGCCATGAGGATGGGGATGGACTTTGTGATGCCAACAAGAGAACCGAAAATCAGGTTTCCCAAGACTGCAGCCAGCTTGCAGAGAGCGTTGCAGAACCCAAAGCCTGTTCCTCTGTGGGGTGGAGAGCCAGGGACAGGAGGTAAAGGAAGAGAAAAGAGATAGAAAGGTGTTAGAGTTGACTGAATCACCTCTTTTTTTATGATTATCTCTTTCCACTTCTGCATGTATGTATAAGTCCATAAACAAGTCTCAACAAATACGTAAGTCAGTATATACTCTTGTCTTCTCACCTCCTGCTAGTAGGGAATGACTCAGTGGTGACGACATCCAGGGAGTTCCAGGCAGAGATGCTCAGGCCGTTGTAAAGGCACAACATAAAAATCATCATGGACTCGCTGGTGCCGAACCACAAAAAGAAACAGCTGATACCCGAAAGCACCATGGAGCCACCTGAGAGACAAAAAAACACACACAAAGCAAGAGTTAAGGAGCAAGAGTTAGTGCAAGCGACATTCGTTTGAACAATGTTCTACTGAATTATAGGCCAAATCAAAATTGCCTCTCATACGCAATGATGGATGCCACATCCATACCATAAATCATTCCAACATCCCGCAGTCAATGTGAAACCCAATTACTCAAGTGCACACATGAAACATGAACCTCCCTCTTCGCTCCGTTCTTACCTAACATGGACAGACGGCCAATTTTGTCCATGAGAAGCGCGGACACAATGTTGCCGGGCAGAACAGCCAGCGTCCCGAGGAAGTTGATGAAGTAAACCCAGTAGGCACTGTAGTCATCATCAAATGTCATCTGGCATCCTTTCTTGTTGTGAGTGAACGTGCTGTTTACTACCTCTGTGCCATCTATCAACTTGCTTTCATCAATGTCTGACAAAGAATACAAAAAAAGACATTTGGAAATAATAAAACACAGCCAATCACAACGCAGTATAGTGTCATCTTGTCTCACAGATGTTTAATCTTTTTTTTTTTTCCACCTAAACACAATTTAACCTGATGAATCTGAGCATCAGGAAAGAAAAACCTCTAGCTGTATAGTCGTGTTGATTTAGAAAAGTTAGGAATATTTAATACTTATATCTCACCGGTGTTGTAGAAGAAAACATCAATGAAAGTACAGTTACGGAAGAAGGAGCCCACAGATTTCACATCATCAAAGTAGCAGTTACGAAAGGTAGAGTCAATGAATGTGACGGACTTCAGCTTCATATTGATGAATCTGAAATAAAAATAAATAAAAATGTACATCCTGTTTGTACGTACTTTCACTGTAAAACAGTTCATATATCCACAAGTTGACTTGTCCTACCGGTCGTTGATAAAGACTCCGTTTTTGTGTATCTGGTTCTCCAGAGTGAAGTTGAAGGTGAAGTCTTCAATCCGTTCGTCACTGTGTATCTTCACTTTGGAGGCATAATCGTCTGCCTGAAGGTGTTTGATGACATCAGGGAACCAGACTGACAGACCATAATACCTGCAACCACAACGTATACAGGACGTTACAAATCTTTGGATACATGTAGAAGAATCTTGATCTGAGGTTCAAACAATGCTTTCAGACGCAGTAAAAAAAAACATTAGACGCTTGTGGTTTCTCTTTGATTTCAGAGAGTGTTTTGTGGATGTTTTTTCATCTCTAGCTGCTTTCACTCCCTCTTACTTTTTCTTCCCTCTGAGACACCAATGGAACAGTATTGATCCACAGACTTTGATTGATTTCGAGACCATGTGACTTCTGCACAGCACAGGGATCAAGATGACAGAAATACAATGTGGCTGCTAGTGCTAATATCAGACCATGCAGGGAAATGAGACTTGACTGATTTTTCTCAGACACTAATGACATCAACAGGAAGCTCACCCGAATGACAGCGTGAACCACACTATGGCCAGTCGCGTCATGTTTTCTTTCATAGGGTAATTGAAGCACTTCATGAGATTCAGATAGATCTAAAGAGAGATATGATACAGATTAGACTTCATGTGTTTAAAAAGATACATTTGGTTTTGGGGCAGTGAGTGAAAATTAACTTACCCCGTGTATTTCATCCTTTATCCTAAAGAAAAACTTGGAAACTCGGTTGCGAGACTCTGACTCCATTTCCACCAATTCATCCAGCTGTTTGGGTATTTTGATCCTGTTTACCTGACGAAGCAATTAAAAGAGAAAAAGATGATCACAGTATAATACATCAAGTGCATTCGACCTCCATTTATTGACATCGTTGATGATTTGGAGTATTTTGAAGGATGTTACTTGAGTCATTTTTTTATTTTCCTTAGTTCAAACAATATTGAGAGCACATAACTGTAATAAAAATCATTGTAAACAGTACATGATCTTTCGGAGAAACACGTGTTGACTAAGAGGCTTTCCCAAAATGCAGCTCACAACGCAAATAAGCCTGAACGACACAAAACAGCTTTCAGAACCTTCATAATTCAGATTTGATCCTGCACAGTGAAAGCGTTAAAACCTGTCCCAGCGGTGGCAGAACATAAGCCTCTTTGCTTTTCCTTAAGCATCAGGAAACCCAACCAAGACAGCGCACAGCAGAAGCAAACACTCACAGTGAAGACTTTCTCCGGTTGCCCACGCGCTCTCATGTTGGTGTCGTGGATCTGTTTGAGTATCATCCAGGCTTCATCATGCTTCCCCACCTGACAGGAGGGAAAGAGAGAGGATACATTCATGGGATCAGTAATGGTCTCGCTTAGTCAAGGACAGCGACACATCCGTAATCACATATATGACTGTACAAGAGTATATTCCTTTGATTTCTCCAAGATGGGCCCAAATTATCAAAGTCACGACAACGGTGACTCATTTTACTTCAAAGAGTTTTATTATGCAGCAGCAGTACTGTCTGTCACAGATCTTTTTTTTAAGACACATATAGTAAGACCTGCTCCCAGAGTTTTATCACTCACACCTTTTGATCTCATTTAACATTGGATGGGAAATGTCCAAGAACACTTAAGACTAAGACTAAGTATTATTTAGGAGATTCAGAAAGGAATGAGCGCGAACATTAGGGGACAATGACACAGCACCATGAGGCTGCACTATTGAAGATACAGCTATTGCAGCAGATTCATGAGAGATGAAAGAGAACTATCTTTTAACCAGTAATAGATAGGGGAAATTACATTACCTCAAGGTAGAACCTGGGACTTTCGGGCATGAAGGTAAGAGCGACCACCGCACACACACAGGGCAGAGCACAGACGACCACAAACACCCGCCAGCTGTGAAACTGGTACGCCGAACCCATGCTGAAACTCCAA